>NW_020171344.1:0-198336 GCF_001481775.2 Trichoderma gamsii | reverse complement strand
CTTCTTCTTTTTTTTTGGTAATGCGCCTTCGATTAATACTTTTTATATTTCTGTGATGTTGTTAGTCAAACCATTTTGTACCCATACAGATTATGCGGCATCATCACAAGACTTACCTCGTCAATTCTGCGTTGATTGTGTGGATCAATCGAGTTCGTTGCTCCCATCAACGTCTGACCAATCGCTTTGGTTACGCCCATTGCTGGTCTGAAGATGATGGTCGGAGCTCGTCGCAGCACTGCCTTGGCAGCACCACTGGCTGATTGACTCTCCATGACTTCGCCTGGTACCGCAATGATGGCATCTCGTGCCAGATTCACATCTCTAGCAAGTGACCTGTAGCCGCCTCGAATGCCTTGAATCACGCCTGTCGGATGGTCTGCGTACAGCGATATTTGCTTCTTATCATCTGCATCGAGATCGTCATCATCCCAAGCCTCTTCAGGTCGGCGGCCGGTGCCAAGCATCTCTTCTGCACCTTGCAACGCATACTGCGTACCGACTGCAAGTTTTGCTCCAAACTTGACCAACTCGGTACCAGTGGTACGAGCAAATGCAGCGGCTCCTTTAGATATGCTCCGAATAATACGGCCATCCTTTTGATATTCCTTGAGGGGGACTTCGATCAACTCTCTAAAGCCGCTGCCGATATTGACTAGTGATCGCACCGGTGCTAGACCTCCCAAAACACCAGGAAGCTGATTATTTCGGACATCAGGCGTCCAGATATCATTAAGCGTCAAGCCTAGACGGTCAAAGCCAGAAACTCCGTAAATGATAACATGCCGGAGCACCAGCCGGGACTCTTCCAATGTGATAAAATTCATAAACTCAGTCGTGTGGCCTGATCGAAGCCCAGCATAGTCGACTCGCTTCGGCTTAAAGTCAAGTTTGACCGGAATGTCGTTGACCTCGGCTCTCTGCAAGAAAGGAACATCACTTGGCGATGTGTGAACCGGTACACTTTCATCCTTGAACTCAAAGAACCGGGTAATAAAGTCAAGCGCATCTTGGTCGACATGAAGTCTCAGGGGCAGCACAGTCGCTCGGAGCACAATCTCAGAAGCCTTCAGTTCGGCTATTGGCTGCACAGTCAACAGTTCCAGATGTACCATGCTAGTTCCCATCTCACGCTCCCCTTGATCTTGATCATAAGTCGCAAACTTTTTCCATGTTGATGTGGGAACATGATCAAAGATATCAAGATTCTCTACTCGAACATCAATGCTGCTCTGTGTTTCTCCAGTTCCAGCGGGGAATGCAACCATGTCAACGTTGACGCCTCGAAGCTCAAAGGTGATTTTATGGCGTTTGCTTCGTCGCAACTTTAGGCGCTGAGATTTAGGATAACCTCTACGCACAGTCCGGTTTGATGTTGCTGTCACAGCTGTCGTAGCGACTGATTCTGTCTCCGTCATATTGTCAGCGAGGCCTTCGTTGATGGCGCGGGCCAACTCTTGCGGGTCTCGATTGGCTGGGATTCCGATATAGATGGAGTTGAACAAGAAGTCATCTATCTTATCTTCGTCTTCAAGCTCTTCGACGTGAACCTGCCCGTTGGCGAGCCCTGCTTGGCGATCAAAGGCTTTATGCTCGAGATCATGGACAGCTTTGTTGATGACATTGCGAGTATGGATCCAGTCGTAGCCATCAAATAGGTTCCAGATGACATGGACGTCTCTCACAGATACTTTGAGGGGACTGCGCTTTACCATGTGCGCGGGGGCTCTGTCGTAAGTGTTTTTATTCGAGTTCCAAATCTTTGCAGTGTGCTCTTCAGCGGCATTGCGGTTATAAAAGTCGTCGTGGATGACCAGACCTTCGCCGTCTTCCGAGGCGTTGCTAGTAGAAGATTCAAGCCCAGAGATTAAAACTCCCTCGTTGGTATCTTGCATCCTCGTATCTTGAGATGTAATGGATACATTCATGGCATCGAACAGTTCTTCTCCCGCAGTTTCATCTCCGTAAAATTGCGATTCAATACGGAGAGAACCGTCACTTTCAGAACCAGTGTCGAATTGGCTTTTAGCCAGTTCTCGTGCGGCAGAGAAGTCCTGGTCAAAGTCGTATTCCCCTTCGGGCTTGCCAAATGCCTCTGCGGATATCGAAGCAAGCAAATCTTGGACAGGCACCACCTTGGTCCGGTATTTATTCTCCTTGCTTGGCGGAGTCGGCGGCGAAAGTGCATTAGCCAAGCTTATTAGGGTTTGGGTCGAATCGGCACAAGTCTCCAACACCAAGAGATCATCTCGAACTTCGACTTCTACCTGCTTCTCTCCATCTAGACCTGGAGCGACATTGACAATGACTTTTGCAGAGGACATGTAGCAAATATCCACGTATCCTTCAGCACAGAGAGAGATTACTTGAGGGGCTGCTGAAGAGGACGATCGCCGTCTTGGGTTCCTCGAAGCACGGTCATCGGATGTGTCCAGGGTAGCATCGTCTGTCAACAAGATTGAGGCCTTATTGATATCCATATTCACCTTCGTGACCTCGTCCTTCGGAAGAGTGACGGCAAGGTGGGCGTCTGTGAATACAAGGACCATCTTCGATTTTTGATTGAGAGGATTCAGGCCGACAAGACAATCTCGAAACGATACGTCCAAGGTCATCGGCTTACTCTGCTTAGCAGTGACTTCAGTCGGCGAATGAGGCTGAGGTCGTGCCAGTGCGGCATGAGCTTGGTCACCAAGACTGGCCACGGACGCAGCAAGACTTTCTTCGAAATCCTGCGGCGTAGCATCGTTTGCCAGACCAAGGATATCCATAATAGTTGGAACCCGATACTCGATGTTGACATCCTGTAGATTAAGCTTGACAACAGGCTCAATGTCGTCGCCAATCATTCTCGCCATGATAACTGGTCCTCGGTTCATGGCAGTCTCTGCTGAAGTATACAGGATCGAAGAATTGATAAGCTCCTCTGTTTCGTTGCGTCGGACGGAAATTCCAGACACTGCAACAGCTACCAGTGATGGAACGGTAATATGCGCAGCCTCAAGCTCCCGGACGTCGCAGCTAAGCAGCCCAAAGCTTCCGCCAAGGTCGACACTCGAGTCAAGTTTATGAATGGTTGCCAGAGTCATGAGTCCAGGCCGATCGTCTTCTGGGAGGTATTTGGCCACAGTAGACAACTTGGCCACTTCTTCAGCTAGAGCTGGCAGTACCTCGAATTGCGCCATGTTCTTAACTCGCACTTTCAGGGTGTCTATTGTAGCTCTGAGTACCGAACCCTTCCTTCGCTGCCGTAAGAGAGTATCAACCATGATTTCGTCGCTGCCATGGTCAAACTTGGCTTTTGAGGGCGTAATCAGCTCGAGAAGCTTCTCGAGATCTGAATTGGTTGGAACTGTCACAAATTCCAGTCTGACTCCATTGATCTCGGTCATAATGGCGGGATCTGCCATGGAATTTTTCAAATATGGCCCAGACACACGCATCGTGCGCCACACAATTCCCATGCCCTCTTCTCGGCTGACGAGAGAGATACTTCCGCTCTTTGCAATAAAGCTGCATTCTTTGCCAAGGAGCTCAATAAAAGAGCCACCTATCCGCATATCGATTTTGTTTTCGAGAGCAGCGGATTTATCATCAGGCTTGATAGGTGTATCAAATCGGACTCCCTTTGGTCTCTGCGTAGATACAGATTTGTGAGGCGACTTTGGTGTAGGCGATGGACTGGAAGTCATTGAAGCGCTCATATTAAGAAAGCTACTGAGACCTCCAAACCAGCTGAATGTCTCATCTAGCTTCTGCAGATCAATACGAACAGCTAATGGTAGCGCTTCAATCTCGGTCTTGACGCCTTTCTTTGTTTGCGTGATTCTGATGCCAACATCATGCCCATGTGAAATAAAAGTATCTCTTACAGAAGTACTCATCGGCTCGACCTTATCAAAGGAGATAATATCGTCTTTGGCGTATCCAAAGCGGAAAGTTTGCAGGTCGATTTTTGTTTGGATGGCATCTTGCTTCTCCGTTCCGCCCCTGGCTACTGGTACCTTAGTCGGTGAAACACCAATAGTCAAGCCGCTCAAGGTGGCATTAAGAAGGACCTCATGGGCAAACATAAATGCCGAAGAGTCCAGATGACGCCGAGGCGTATCTGCTACTCCACCAAGTCGACTCAGGAAATCCAAAGATATTTCTTGTACAGTCACCTTAACCTCTGGCGTCTTATCCATATGTTGCTCGTTTTCAGCCCCACTGCTCGAGACCTTTACCGGATTATCCTGTTTGACCGCTTCGAGAAGCCTTCCGACAATCATAGCAAGCACAAAGGCGAGTGAAGTATCGAAGCGGATGGATACCGGAGACAAATCGACCTCCAGAACGTTATCAACACTCTGCGTTGACTGTATTGATGGTCTGTGACCATACACCGAGCCGGAGGCCGGCGCGTGTATGGAAAAGGCTCCAGGCGCTTGAGGATATACCGAGTTGCCCATCGCCCTAGCAAGCTCGGCAACTGATTCGGAAGTATCCTCTTCTATTTCAATGTGCTGGTGTGTTGTTGGCACATATATAGAGATGGAGTCGAGGTGCAGGATTTCCTTGACAACTCGTGTCGGCCCCTTGGGAGTAGCCACGCCCTCGTGCTGTAGTTTCTCTTCGATGTCAATCGGTACGCCCTCAGCTATTGAAGTCTGGCCAAAAACAGGAGAACTCGGCTTCTCTCGCTCCGGTTCAGACTTGAGCGCATCGTCGGCTTCGTGCTCTAGTTTCTCTTCTGGCTTGGAAGCCATTGTCTCAGGAGACATGGTCCGATCAGATGCCGATGAACCTTCGGATGCATTGTCATCCCAGGCCCCAGGCATGGCAAATTCCTTGGCTGGTTTCGGTGATACTTGAGGAGACTGGGGAATTTGAGGAGGTGAAGGCACTCGAGGAGACGAAGGAACCTGAGGGCTCAAAGAAACTGGGGGTGAAGCAGCTTGAGGAGACGAAGGTCGAGGAGACAAAGGGGCTTGAGGAGTCGAAGAGGCTTGAGGAGAGGAAGGAATCTTAGGAGACAAAGGAACCTCGGGAGAGGAAGGAACTTGAGGAGATGGAGGAATCTGAACTTGAGCCGCCTCTTCCACTGATGACGGAACCGCTTGTTCAACGGTTGATGCATCTGAGTGCTTTGAAGATTTGAGCTCGGATATATCAGCCTCGCTCTCAGCCTTTGAAAAAGCACTCATATACATGCTCTCTGCCTCCTCATGTGTATAGAGATGCGATTGCATGAGATCGTCGGCCACATTTTCCGGTTCGTACTGGTCTTGGTTCTCCAACTCTGCCAAGGACTGGGCACGATAATTACTGGACACCTCAAAATCCGTCGGTTGCCGCGACATGGGATAGGTCGGTTGGAAATCCTGCTCGAAGGCATCTTGTGACCTAGATAGCGTGCTATCGAACATATTTCTTGGAGGTGAGGAATACGGCGCAGGATCTTCAGGTGAATGGAAACCTGCATCCTCGGGGGAGTTGAAATCTTGGTACATTGAAGCGCGGGGCGTCGCAGGAGACTCGTCGTCTGGCATGCCTTGATCCTCATTTTCTTCAAACTCGTATGGAATTCCAAGAGCTTCTTCACTATCTCCCAAGGGGTAGTCGGGCTGATACGCATCATGCTCGTCGGCCAGGTGGTCTCTGAAGCTACGTTGCAATGACGGCAGAAATTTATTGTTGATACTTGCTTGCGATGAAGTCATATGCTGGCTATAAACGCTCTCTCGAGGTGATTGTGTCGACTGACCGTGATGGCGTGATGACATTATTGATGGCGCAAAATGAGGTTCCTGGGGACTTTCCGACGACAAGGATGTAGTTTGCCTCGAAGGCGGGTTCCTTGTCGAATGGGGCGAAGACGTAGCGGATGGTGAAGTCATGGATGAGGAGCGGGTTAGGGTAGAGAAGACGTTGGCCTCGGACACCAGATAAGCGCGGACATTGTCTAAGGAGATTTGTCGCTTTCCTTCCTTTGGAGCTGCGGCTTGCGATCCTTCTGATTTCTCGCTTCTTGTAGTAACGCCCTCGATATCGATGCCTTCCAAGGCGATTTGGAAAGACACGGGTTCGGTAGCAGGCGAATGCAAGTCTACAGGGATATCCATATCCAGCTGGAATCCAACGCCTTTGATTTTAATCTGCATTCGGTCCATGATTCCCTGCAGAAAACCCGCCAAGAAGCCCGGCAGCGATAGAGGCTGTCCAGTACCCACGATAGGCTCATCTTCACTGCTGTCATCGCTCATTGCTGTAGATGCGCCGAGGTCTTGCGCTTCGGCAGCCAGCGCAGCTTCAAGTTTCTTTCGCTCCGCCGACGGCTGCGTTTCGAGGAATGATTGCGCAAGATCCACGGTATTTGGTACAGCGGCTGAGGCATCATCGGAGGTAGATTTGGTTGATTTGGACTTGGCGTCAGACACAAGCACTTTCAACTTGACGTCCACGCCATCAACTTCGATAGATATAGGGCTCGTATAGAAATCCATCGGAATGGTGACTCGCAGGAGCAGGACCTTTGCCTTTTGCAACGCAAACGTCCTAGGCAGTTTCAGTAGCTTCTCAAGTTTCTAAAATCAAATGTCAGCCTCTCTCTTTTTCCCGATTCCAAGTACAAGTAGAACACTCACATCTAGCTGAACTCCAACGTCCCTAAACTCAAACACTGTATTTCTACCCAAAGCCAGATCTAGATTATCCATGTCTAACGCGTCTGAATCGAGGAGCTCCAGCCGCGATAAAGCATACCGCAGCAGCCGTTTAGGCATGCTGGAGCTCCGAAATGACTGGAAAAGCCCAGCCATGATTAAGGTTTGTTGCTTCGAAGCTTGAGGTTTTGGTGGTGGTTATAGAGAGGAGAAAAGGCGAGCGACGCAGCTCGTGCTGGCGACGATAGGGAAAGGCAAGCGAAACTGAGCGGCAACCAGATCGTCACCGGCTCCAGCCAAACGCTGCGGTAGGCGCGATATCAACAGACCCCCGGCCAAATGCGGGGACGAGGTTCATGGTTGAACGGATCGAGAACGAGGCATCAAAGGCGCAAGGTCAGCCGTAGGAGCGAAGCCGGCGCAAAGAGGGTCGGTTGAGCGTCCGCAAGCTTGGTGTGAGGAACGATGAAGGGCAGAGGGATGAGAGATGCGAGATGAGAGAGGATGGGAAGCGAGATGGAACAAGATCGTGCCAGAACCTAAAGCCAGGATCGTCCCCCAGCCAGGATGAAACTTTGGAAGAGTTGCGTCGGGGCTTAGCGGAATCAGTCGAGGGGCTTGAGCGTTAAGCCTTGAGCCTTGAGGGCTCTCGTTAAGGCGATACCGCGCAGTACAGCCGCTATACCTGCCGCGGCAGCGCCAATGCCTGGATCAACAGCCCCGGGAGGCCCCATTCACGCACTAGCTCGTGACACTCCCGGGAGTCATGGCAGGCAGATCAGGGCGTCCCAGCGTCATTTGACCACTGGCGGTGGGCCGCTATCGATAGCAGCTGGCGACGTCAGTCTGGAGTACCGGAGATGTCACTGCCTACACCGACGGTACCTGTGCCACCGTGGCTGCGAGTGACTTACAGCTCGTATCTGGCGCCTCTCCGGAGGCGATACTTTCAGGCGAATACGTACTGCGCAGAATACGTGGACCAGCCCCATAATCCTGGTCTGGATCTGATCCAAACGTGTCTCGGCGCTTGGCCTGGTGCCTGTGACTCTGCTCTGCTCTGTTCTGTTCTGCTGTGCTCTAGACACGAGCTAATAATACCTACTACATCTCTATAGAGGCCATAGAGGTATTAGGCCGTGCTGTGCTACTGCCTCGATCCTAGGCAACCCTCCTGCTATCGACAGTGCAACGGCAGCCGTCCAATGGCCGCAAACCACCGCTTGCCTATCAGCTCTCATGCAGCCCGGCGCCATCCTGGACAGCGCACGCATCTGCTCCCCTGGAACCGGTTGGCCAGACACTGTCCGGAGTGCTGGCATATGCATCTCGCAGTGGATCGGCGGGGTCATGGTGTGGTTTGTGCGGCCAAGAGATAGGCCAAACGCCAACCACAGCCTGCATTCACGCAATGCACGGAGGGCCTTTGCCAGGCATCCGAGCATTGATGCTACCTTACTTTACTGTAAGGCAGATGGCTGAAGAAGGACAACTTAGCCTGGACGGAGATTCTGCCTACGGCCCGCACGGTATGTATACATATGTGATTGTGTGATTGAATTGGCTCATCTGTACTCCGTAACGCCTCATGCCAGTTTATCTTGCCCCATTGAAAGTCTTACAGGCTTCTACTACTACTGCTACTTATCTGCTGCAGTAAGATGCATGTACGTGTGGTACACCCTTATAAACCAGCACAAGGCGGTATCAACATGCAGAGTCTGCAGGAGTGCAGTCTCTCACAATCAGAATCAAAATCAAATCAAAATCACAGAGCTGCGTCCAATGGCTCTTCCTGCTTTGCCATGTCGTAGGCCTCCACGATTCTCTTTCCGACCGACTCTCCGCTCCAATACGCCCCAGTCGCCGTCCCCAGCGCCACAAACGGCGCCGTGTGCTCTCCCGCCAACCACAGGCCGTGTTCCGGCAATCCGCGCCTCATAGTCTTGATGTCCTCGTCTCCGTTGGATAGGCCGACTTGGAAATTGCTGTAGCTGCCGTGGCCGGCCAGCTCGTCACGCACCCAATCGGTCGCGAGACAGCAGATGGGCTGGCAGTCTGCCGAGTCGTCAGAGTACTGCGGCAGCTTGGAGTAGTAGGGCTTGAAGAATTCCAGCAGGAAAGCGTCCTTCTTCTCTTGCCCGTCAATCGCGGCCACCTTTGCCGTCAGATATTCGGACTGCTCGCCGTAGATGTAAAAGAGCAGCGTTGGGTGAGCTGCCTCGGGTGCAATGCTGGCCAGCTCCACCAATTCTTGATTCCACCCGCGAGCATTCTCAGCGTGATATTCGGGCGCTATCCATTGGGCAAAGCCATGAACTCTGCGGCCCTCGCCTTCGGCTGGAAGCCAGAACGCCTTTGGGAAGCTAATGTAGACCTGTGAAGTGGAAAAAGGGACACTGTTAGCGATCTCGGTCTAATGCAGGCCACTCTTTATTCGTCCTGGCTAGCTGACCTTTTCAAGGCACCCGTAGCCGATGGAGCCAATCGCCTTTGTGAGAACCGACGGCAGGGGAGGGTCAAATGCGGTGAGATTTTGTTTCAGCCACCCTAGCGGACATGTGATAACCAGTTCGTCAAACGTCAACGTCTGTCCGTTTCTCAGGCGCACTCGGGTCTCGTCGTTTGGATCTGTCCGGCAGGAAATCTTGTCGACAATGGAGTCCAGTTTGATGGTGGCATTTGAAAGTGCTGGTCTTGCCACTTCTTGGAGGATCTTTTCGTATGTGCCGGCGCAAAAGAGATTCTCTATGCCATGATTAGCACCCTTCTGCCTGCAAAACAGCTAGTAGAGTCTCGAAATCAATGCGAATAGGTTTCAACTCACCCCCTTCGATGCACTCCTCCAACCAGAAGAACTTCAAGCTCTGCTGGCCAACGGGGCTGCCGATAAAGGTACCCCACATCTCAGACATCTTCAAAACCATCTCTCGCTTTTTCTGAAAGTCGTCCTCAGATTCTGGTATCTTGTCCACCACCTTTTCCTTGAAAAAGTCCAACAAGCTTAGTTTCTCGTCGATATCTGCAGATGACTTGTTCGAGTGCACGAATGCATCTTGAATGATGTCCCACACCAATGAGGAATACTTTTCTCCTTCAGCTACCGGCAGCAATTCCCCAGACTCATTAAAAACGTAAGACGCTACATCCCAAGTCCCAACGGCAGTCCCCGTCTGCTTGGCCAGATCCAGCATAGGATTATCGTCTGTGCCATGTATCCAATTGGGTCCCATATCCACTAAATGGCCGTTTCCGAGTCTCGCTTGGCAAAGTCTCCCCCCGATTCGATTACGGCCCTCGATGATTGTTACTTGGAATCCATGTTGTAGCAGGATATCTGCGCACCGGAGGCCGGATAGTCCTGCGCCGACGATGCCTACGTGCGGTTTTGAGCCCGGGGTGATTTGTCTGAGCTATTGTAGGCTGTGTGAGTAGCAGTGTAACTGAATTGAGATAATTCCAGCGTTTTGAAAGAGTTTTGGTGGTGTTCTTTTGGTGTTCTTAGAATGTTCGCCTGGGTTACACGAAGGGGTTGTACAAAACGGTGTGGCTAAGGTGTAGAGTAGTAAGGTGAACAGTGGACTCTAAACGCCAAAAAAAGGCACAAGTGGAAAATTGGCGTATACCTGTCTGAAAGTCTCCATGGTCACGGTTCTATCTAGCGAATGATCTGATGCCAGCCGCACCAGGCTGTGGAGTCGCGTTGCCCAGAGGTCCTGGTATATTCTGGACGAGCTTTGCTTCGAGAGACTAACTGGATACATTGCATAAGCGTCCATCCTGTCATCGGTGCTGATGCAGAAGCCAGCAGCTGTGTGATGAGTTGTGTCACTTGACTTTGCTCGAGATTATGAGTAGATATGTGCGCTGTAAGGGTGCAGATGAATGATATGAGTGAGACGATATGCGGCGTGAATGCAGCAAGTCAGACAGACGCAGGGTGTGCTGAGTCAAAGCGATGGATAAGAGTAAAAACGAGCGAATTGCCGAGACTGATTCGCAAATAAAATCCATGTGCATCTGTCTGATATGCGAGATAATGAGGCCCTGATAGATGGGAAGAGCGCTATTGGTCGATCACGAGGCAGGCTTCGCTCCAGGCCACGAGGGACCATCGAGTCCGGTGACTGGAGGTGGCCAAGTGCCGGCGCTTGCCACATACATGTGCCTCAGCTAGCCCGTAGATGGGCATTTCAATAAGAAAAATTCTATGACGAGTGCATATATATGTGTGTATTATGCTGGAGGCTGCAAGTGAAGATAGATGCCACTCATCAGATGAGGGCGGCATTCAGGCTGTGTAAGACGCTGCCAACAGTCACTGGACTGCGCGGCTGCTGGACTCTGGGAGATGAAACAAAAGCAGGGAAAAGGGCGCTGATCGATCTGACGTACCAAGGCGTGATGTACAGGAACGGAACATGTGCTTGTACTCGATATCGGCTTCGTCAAGTCGCAATATAGCCAACGCTGCAGGCTTATACTTGCTTCAAAAGCTTGGCGTTACTGGCAGGAAGAGGCCGAGGAAAAGTTCTCGCCGGTTTCCGAATAAATCGTTCAATCACTGAGGCAGAAGTGGGTTTTCCATGGCTTCGGGCGGATTCATTTTCAGGGTCCATCCAGCCCTGTTTAGAATAGCGCCTGTCTTCAGTTTTAGTGCGATGGCTGTGATTCTCGGTTCGTAGTATAGAACATCCGCTCTGACAGCTTTATGTTCCCTATACCACAGTTGATTTAAAATCATGACATATTCTGCCAACTACGAATGTGTTGCACCCATTAGAAATTAAGGATAAACAAAAAGCAAGAGGAGGGCCCAGCATCACAAGTAGAAATGAGGCTGACCCCACGGCCAACAACGATGCAGCAGTACCCACTACCGATCTCTGCCGAGGCTCAAGATCGTCAACCAATAATTGCGACAGCAAGATGCTAACCTGGGCAATCGTTCGTCAAATATGGAGTAGTATTACCGAGTTTGAGTTGGATGTAACTCAAAATTAACATTTAGCACGGAACTGCATACTAGCAATCATCTCTTCCGCCTCGTACCTGAATTCTGCATCTGGTATTGGAGCATGACAAGGCCAACACATCGAAATCTCACCAGTATTAGCACGAGAAAATCAAATCAAATGCCCAAAGTCCACAGTGAACTCAAACAACCCCATACTTCTTCCACTGCCCCTCCTCCAAAGACAGCAATACGTATTCTGCTTCCGGCTTCTCCAAATGCCAAGTAGAAGGGGAAATCTCCATCTTCTACCAGCGCTAAGACAAAGACAGGACTGCCTCCCGGAGCACTAACAGGGGTAGCAGAGCTATTCAGATGCCCTCCAGCCAATGGTGGCCCTTCTATTTCACCCCAGGTACCCGCGCCCCCAAGCCGAGGCTCGCGGCAAGAACTCAAAAAGATTCAAGCAAATCGAAATGAGCCGCCGCTGTGTCTATTAAATGCAATTGATCTAGCTCTCGTATAAACCCTTTCATCTACTCCTCTTCTTGTGTCTTCTTTTCTCTTTCTTTCTGTGATTTTACTTCCATCTTTCTTCTCTCTTCCTTTTTCAGCTCAAATCCATCCACCCACAATGGCTCCCCCAGCAAAGACCTTCACCCGCGAAGAGGTTCGCAACCACACCTCCGAAGACTCCCTCTGGTGCATCATCGACCACGTCGTCTACGACCTCACAGACTTCGTCGACGCCCACCCCGGCGGCGAGAGCGTCCTCCGCCAAATCGCCGGCCAGGACGCCACCTCGGCCTTCTACAACCTCCACCGCCACGAGGTGCTCTCCCGCTACGCAGACCTGGCCATCGGCACCGTCGAGGGCGAGGCACCCGAAGTCATCACCCCGCAGCCCGGCGACCTCAGCCCGGTCCCCTACGCCGAGCCCCTGTGGCTGACGCCTCACTTCAAGAGCCCCTACTTCAAGGACTCGCACCACTCCCTCCGCAAGGCCATCCGCATCTTCACCGACGAGGTCGTCAAGCCCGAGGCCCTCGAGTGTGAGGCCACCGGCCGCCATGTCAGCCAGGAGGTCATTGACAAGATGAGCCAGTCCGGCGTCATCCACATGCGCCTCGGCCCCGGAAAGCACCTCCACGGCGTCAACCTCCTCAACGGCGCCGTCAAAGGCGAGGAGTTTGACTACTTCCACGACATGGTCATGTGCCAGGAGATGACCCGGCCCATGATGCGCGGCTTCCAGGACGGCAACTTGGCCGGCATGGCCATTGGCCTCACTGCCGTGCTCAACTTTGCCCGCGAGGGGCCCTGGAAGAAGAAGATTGTCGACGATGTCTTTAGCGGCAGAAAGAAGCTCTGCCTGGCCATCACCGAGGCCTTTGCCGGCTCTGACGTTGCCGGTCTTCGCACCACTGCCGAGAAGACGCCCGATGGAAAGCACTACGTAAGTTCATCTCTCACACGCAAAACCATCCCTTCACTAACATCCCTGGCAGATCGTCAATGGAACCAAGAAGTGGATCACCAACGGCGTCTTCTGCGACTACTTCGTCGTCGGCGTCCGCACCGGCAAGGCCCTCAGCGTAGTGCTCATCGAGCGCGGCGAGGGCGTCGAGACCAAATCCATCAAGACCTCGTACTCCACCACCGCCGGAACCGCCTACATCACCTTTGACAACGTAAAGGTCCCTGTCGAGAACCTGCTCGGCGAGGAGAACAAGGGCATCCACGTCATCCTCAGCAACTTCAACCACGAGCGCTGGGCCATGGCCTGCAGCTCCATTGCCGCCTCGCGCTTCATCACGGAAGAGTGCTTGAAGTGGGCAAACCAGCGCATTGTCTTTGGCAAGCGTCTGATTGACCAGCCCGTCATTCGCCAAAAGTGAGTAGTAAAGCTGGCGTGAATATCAACCCAAAATCAGCAGAGTATCTAACAAGTTTTCGCTCCCTAGGCTCGCCAAGATGATTGCCCTCGTCGAAGCCAACCAGTCCTGGCTCGAAACAATCACCTACCAAATGTGCAACATGCCCTACAAGCAGCAGGCCCTCCACCTCGCCGGCCCCATCGGCCTCCTCAAGATGAGCATCACCCGCGCCGCCCACGAAGTCGCCGACGAAGCCGTCCAGATCTGGGGCGGCCGCGGCCTGACCCAGTCCGGCATGGGCAAGTACGTCGAGATATTCAACCGCACGTACAAGTTCGATGCCATCCTCGGTGGCGCCGAGGAGATTCTCGGCGACTTGGGCGTGAGGCAGGCGATGAAGAACTTTCCCAAGGCCATGCTGTAAGAGAAAGCGGTCATTGAAGGGTGTAAGAGAAAACTATTTGTGTTATTTGCTTTAAGTGGTGTTTATTGGGATTACATTGTGTACGGCGTTTCTTTAAATTCATGGGCCACTTGTAGCTGTATTTCATAGCAGATGTTTAAAGCTAGATACATATAAAAGAAACAAAAGAGTAAACAGATTGCTATGGTAGTATAGCCATATGTTATACAACACATAAGAGCTACTCAAACCTTTATACAACCACATCCACGCCATCCCCATACCCACATTCTAAATCTAACCCGACCATAGCCGACTTTAAACAAAGCCCTCTTGTCCTTTCAATCACCAGTCTTAAAAATCAAATAGCAGCCAAAAAGGAGAAATTCAAGGTGCCAAAATACCATGATCATTTAATAGCGAATTCTTCTGCTCTTCCTATGTCACTAGATATACACAGATAGCTTGCCTAGCAAATCAAAAGCCTATCCCAATCCCTTCCCTGATCCCGCCTGCCTGCCTGCCTATCTTTCCGCAGGAAAATACAAACGCTCCTCCACCACCTTTCCCTCCCGGATGCAATAGTCGCTTAAGACTAAAAGGAGGAAATCAATCGAAAAAACTGAAATAAACTAAAAGAATAATGAAAACGATAATCGAGCCGAATAAATAGGAAGAGAGAAAAAAACGGGCTATCAGAAAAATGTTGGTTACTGGGCCCAAAAATCTCAATATGTTTGTGTGCTGCTTCTGCTACAAAACTTCAAGCGATTCTATAACCCGCAATTTGCCCAGAAACTTGGAAAAAAGGGGGAGGTCCGAAAGAAGGGTATATCTGACCCCCCATGATACTTTGCTCATTGTTTCATAAAACCCCTTATCCATGATCATTTGGAAATGGGGGAGTAAGGAAAAATATCCACGGATAAAATCTTAATGCAGCGAATTTTTTCCGTGTTTAATGGATGGCCTTGATTGTTTCAAGATCCCTCCTCCAGTGCCCGCTTTAACTCTTGAGCGTGAAACTTCGTCTTGTTCAGCTCCCTCATGACGTATTCGTATGTGAGCATTGTTACCGTGGCAGCAGGGACGGCTCGCATCATGTTGGTGCCCATTCCAGCGTAAAACGCTCTCCATCCTTCCTCGTAGAGAATGGTTCGGAATGTCATGACGACACCTCTATATTTCGGCCCCGATGCTGCCTTTGCTCCTGGTGCCGCCATATCTACCAGGAAAGTCTCGCCAGCAATCGGCCGTCTCTGAGTTTGCAGCCGAGTCCGAATGACTTCGTGCGGGTAAGTCGCACTACTGGCTAGGATTTTCGATAGAATAGAAGCAGACAGAATGCCCGTCCAGTGAGCCTTTTCTCCTTCCTGGATTTCACCCATACCCTGCCCAGTGAATGTCGTCTTCAGAAATTCATAGGTGGGGAACTGAACGGCAACATGCGTCAAGCCAAGAAGAGCAGGTGTAAGACCAGAGTAGAACGAAGAGAGGCCTTCGGAAGTGTACATCTTCTTTGCCGCATCAATAGTTGATCGGTAGTGCCAGTCATGGAGAGTCGGCCTTGCTGTCGGGGTATTACCAGGCCGAGCGAATGCGTGGTGACCTCTAGCCACGTTCGGATTGCTCTGCGACATCAAACGGGTCTTGATAACCCATATTGGGTTCGTTACAACGGTGCTGCTCGCACCAGCGACAATGGACGACCAAAAGCTCACGATATGTGGGTTTTCTGTTCGCAAATGGGAGGTATCAGTCAGCTTGTAAAACAGCCCGAAATGGTTTATATCCGACGGAGTTACGTACCGTTATACTGGTGTAAGAACGTCTTGCTCTTGTTGTAAACGGTAAACCACACTGCCCAGGTTGGCAAATATCCAAGCACAATCGGGCCCAGACCCCGGTAGAGGCCCCGAATCCCTTCCTCGCGGAGGATGACCTTGGCTGTTCCTATCAGCCCATTGTACAGTTTCGGATGTCCGACATGCCGCCCCTTGTCTATAAGCGTAAAGCCGCCCTGGGCCTGCAGCTTAGTCTTGATAACGTCCAGCGGACAAGTCACAACGCCGGACGTGAAGCCACCAATGGCACCTGATATGGCATTGAATTGGGAATCGGAGGCGGAGAGTGTCCAACGGTGCAGCGGGGATAGACCCCCGGCTATTGAGGGCATTGGAGAATCGGCGACAGAGGCGAGTCGATAGGGAGATGACGCATGATCTGCAGGCGAAGGCTGAGTTGGTTCGGGGGACTGGTCGTGAGACATAGCACCCTCCTAAAAAGATGGGAAAAAGAAAATAATAGAAGAAGAAAAAAGTCTAATGTTGCGATGATCGAAGCGGTGTTTGTAGAGGGTTAGGTCGGGGTTGGGGTTTGAAATCTCGTAGCGAGGTTATGTCGTATTCTGTCGGCGATGATATCAAGATTCTCTCTGAATCTGATCCTGTTGCGTCCCTCTGGAGAACAGTTCCTAGCGCGGCCGATAAAGGCAAAGTTCCGCTCCACGGCTCTGCCCGTAGATAATTCAGAGAATAAAAAGAAGATACTTGTAAACTCTCCCTCCAATCCCGCTGTCGACGTCTATTGTATATTCAAATCGAGGATCCGTCCGGTCCAGGAAGTCCGGGTACTGCGGGGAATGCTCCCACGCGCAGTAACCGTCCTTGCCTAGCGAACGCCGCCAGCCATTGACTTGTGCGAAGGTCAGAGAGAGTCGCCCAGAGCGGCTGAGGCCGTGGGATGGATCGCGCTGGTCGGGGAGTAAAGGAGGCGTTCTGCGCAGGAGGAGAAAAGGTGCAGAGGAAGATGAAGAGTGGGAGTGGAAAGAAGTGGAAGAGCGTTGTGGAGAGTGCGAAAGAAAGATGGCTGCAGGCAATCGGTTTAACGCTGGCCCACGCTTCTCCGGGCCGGTCCCCAGCGTTTTCAACTGTGAAGTGCTGGCTTGGGGCCAAGGCGGGGGGGTTCGGTGCTATTTCCTCTGGACTTGAGCGCTAAGTGACTGTCAGTTCAGCGAGCAAACCACTAGCGCTAGCGACTCAGCAGCCCGTAGAAATCAGAAACAATGATTCAACTCTTCAGGGCATAAGTTCGCAGCTCGCAAAAATGCAGGGGGGCCAAGGAAGAAAAAAATGGCACTACGTCAGAGACAAATGACGCAAATTTAGCCAGGGCCCAGGGCATTTAGAACTGGCGCCGACAAAAAAGCAAGCATCAAATCAGCCTCGCTGCTTGTAATTTGAACATGACGAGCACCGGTCGATCTGATCTCACTTAATATACCTACAACTCTTAGCGTAAGCCCATCGGCATCCTCACATGCCGCTCGGCTGTTCTCCTTGCATGCTTCTATCACTGCATTGTCATCACATGCTGACGTATAGCATCCCTCCAAGCAACCCCCCCAAGACGAATGCAACGGGCCATTGTCCTGCATCTTCCGCGTAGCAATCCAAGCCTAGAGCCAAGTTCGTGATTAAAAGCGCCGGACTCGCTTCCCCACATCGGGCGTGGCTCGCTTCCGGGTCCCTCCGTGGGCTGGTATATCCAAACCGTTTTTTCTCTCACCGTTTATTACTGAGGCCAGAATAAACCCCCACCAAAAACGCTGCCACTTTGAGCACCTTGCACGTGACATCCCGAGCTCTCCCAACTTTTGCGGCCCGCCGAATCATCCCATTTCGCGCATTCTCACGAAAAAGGCCAATCCGATTCTCTCGCAGCATCTCCTCTCTTTCGCCGCCCCCTCACAGTTCGCCCGACATGGTCTCTCTCGCTCCTTACGTCTTGAAGCGGCCTTGGCTGACCAAGCTACTGACGCCCGCCGCCAATTGGTATGCGAGCGCTGCCGGCTACCGCCAGCTCGGTCTGAGGTACGAAACCGAATCCTTTTGAAGCTGTTTGCGCGGATGTCACCAATGGAAATGGAGGAAGCATGATATAAGGGCATGGAAAGAGGAGGAATATGTTATTGAAAAAGAATTGCTGGCCTCGAATTGGGCGGTATGGAGCCAGGCCTTGCTAACGCTATGCTCTCCCTCATAATCAGATACGACGATCTCCTCGAAGAGGAAAACGAAGCTGTCCAGATCGCCCTGAAGCGTCTGTCCGCCAAGGAGGCCTACGAGCGTGTCTACCGCATCCGCCGCTCCGTCCAGTGCAGTTACACCCACAAGCTGCTTCCCAAGGACCAGTGGACCAAGCCCGAGGAGGTACGATTATATCCCCGCCGCGATATATATAATTATATAATGCAAATATATATATATATAAGCCTCGATTTACAACCTTGCTTTTCCTAATCTTTAGAAACTGACAATATTGCCACTAGGATACCCCTTACCTGCGATCCATCCTCGCCCAGGTCGAGGCCGAACTCGCCGAGAAGGACGCTCTGGACTCCATGACTGTTATCAAGAAGCACTAAAAAAAAGAAAGAGAGAAAGGAAATGAAGGAAACGATAAATGTACTCTTTGGTTTGGAGAAGCAGGATCAAGCGGCGGCGGGCGAAGTGATCGTTATTCAGAGATTCTACACAGGTCTCTTGTATTAAAATCAAAACATTATAGACATGGTCTAAACCTCCAACTCCCTCGCTCATCAACCAATCTCCCTCTAATTACACCTTGTAATTAACTGTGTTATTTTTTCTTGTTCAAATGCCATTACTCAAACTGGCTATGTCACTAATAGTACAGGAGTAGTAAAAAAATGCACTTTTGGAAGCAACAAAGAAAAGAGGCTCTCCACTGACAAAATGCTCTTCTTAACCCTGACCCAAACGTTCCTCTTTCGAAGCCCAGTCTAGTCTAGACATGCCGCCATATGGAAAAATCAATACCTGCCCTGTAGCCAGAGCCGGTTGTCTCTCGCCCTTTTTTTCTCGCCCTCTTGTTGTACCGTCTCGACAAAAAAAATGAGAATCCTGCCGAGACGCCAGAACGCCAAATCTGACCCGCTGGGCATCTGCCAACTTTCCGCCTCCATTTTCATTTAATGAGTCCTCTTTCCTGTTGTATCCTCCATTCTCGCCTATGCTCATCCTTGACATGAAATTAGTAAAATGGCTTTCGTATCAAACATCATTTTATACTGTAGTCCTCATGTACAAATCCTCCTACGCATATCTCTCATTTGGTATTCGGCTCCTTGACCCCGTAAATTCATTATGTTGTAGTAGTGGGAGAGGGTACCCAGCTAAAGGACTCTTATATGCGCTGGTAAAACAAGAGATATGCCACCTTGTTGTCCTTGATGCTGTCCTTGACTGATTTGTCTTTGGTAGCTCCGTTAGCTGCGCCGTTGACGACGCTGCTCCATCGCTTACCGTTGGCTGGAGCGGTAACTTGTTTCCAGCCATCTTCATCGCCAGTGTCTTCATCATTCATCGCGCCAAATCGGTTGCTGGTGACATTAGAGGTAGTTTCCTTCCGTGTGTCTTTCTGGTCTTCTTCGGATCCTGTTTCAGCGACATCTTCCGGACGAATGCGCCGAATGACTGTATCATCTAATCGAATCCATTCACGTCCGTCTTGCCGTCTCACATCAACAGTGTAGTGGCCACCGCTAGCATTCTTTCCATGGTGGTAGACCACGCTGATAAGCTTGTATCTAGGCATCGAGCTGTCACGTTTCTGGCGTGACAAAGCTTCGCGAGGAATTTCAAGCTCCAGAGGATATCCAACCTTCTTCCAGATCTTGACAGTTCCATGGCCTTCGGCGTCGAACTGGAATCGTTTCAGGTGTAGAATCAGAACAGGAGGCAGAGACTCAATAAAGACCTGCTTGGTGGCAACCACATCTTTTCCGCGTGGAGAGTTAAAGTCTCCTTGGATGCGCTCTGGCCGGGTCAGCCCACGCAAGGCATCAACGACATTCCTGACATCTGGTGACTGGATATCCAGTTGAAGAGGCTGGTAGCGTTCAGTGGTGATAGAATCTTTCAAGCCTGGCACGCGAAATTCGGATCTCAAAAGGCCGCCAAAAATCTTGGTAATCGGAGTTGACGTGTTGTGGCCTGATAGGCGAGATACCGCAGCACGTTGCTTACGGCCGACCTCGAGCCAATCATCGGAATTTGCAACAGATCCACCAGTTGAGGTATTAGATGAAGGCACCTCTTCGGATACGATTGACAAATCTTTCATGACATGTGTGCACTCGTCATCAAGAGACTGAAGAAGGAAACCCAAAAATTCTTCTGCGTCTTGTTGGTGACCACGCTGACACAAGGCGTCAGTTACTAGTTCCAAGCCTATTGAGATTCATTAGATGGGAAGAGACTCACTCGCATGCTGTCAAATCGAGAAAGTTGTCGGATAGCGTCATAGACAAACTCGGGTGTAAAGGGTTCGCCATAGCGCTCGAGGTCTTCGCTCCTCAAGTTACGGTTCAGCTGCTCAACCGATGCTGACGATTTGAGTACTCTATATTCTCTCATGAACATAATCAAGGCGTCAATCATAGGAGTCTCGCTCTTGAAGCTGTGAGCAGCCCGCTTGCCAACCTGATCAAGCAAGTCGTAAAACGGCAGACAGAACATGAGCACTTGAAGCACCTAAAAACATGTCAGTTACCATTATCTCAAAGATTGATTGCCTTTATACAAAGACTTACGGAATTCATGTAACACATATTCCCAGTGTTGATGAGTCCACGTGGCTCAAGGAAGTCGAGTTTGCCGCTGTTCTCAACCACATATGACTGGATTGCTTCCGCGAGGGAATTGACATTTGATTTAGTAAAGGCAGAACCAGGAAAATCGTTAGCAGCGTCAGCCGAATCACCATTGACTCCATTGACACCATTCGCTCCTGAACCATTGACTGGAGCTCGTGCTGATGATTTGGCAAAGAGATTGGCCCAGCTCG
The DNA here is from genome assembly GCF_001481775.2 of Trichoderma gamsii. Lineage (NCBI taxonomy): Eukaryota > Fungi > Ascomycota > Sordariomycetes > Hypocreales > Hypocreaceae > Trichoderma > Trichoderma gamsii. The sequence continues at coordinate 177,588 of NW_020171344.1, read as the reverse complement.
AGGGGGGAACTTTGACTGCTGGAGCAGGAGCATCATTTGTTCCGTCAGGATTGACCTCATTTGACTCGGCAGCCACAGCGTCTTGGCCATTAGGCTTGGCAGCATCGTCATTTGCCTTTTCTTGACTCGCAGTCTCAGGCTTGGGTCCGTGCTTTGGCAGCACTGGGACTACAGGAATGGCGGGGGCAGCTGTGCGCGTAGCAGGGACATTTGTCACAGTAGAAGCCTTGACTGCCTCTTCAGTCTTGGATACCTCAGATGTTTCTGCACCGGGCTCTACCTCTTGCTTGAGAGCTGGAGCTTGGGTGCCCAGCTCCTTATGAGCAGAGGGAGCAGGCTTCTGACTGGCTTGCTCTGCAGTTACATCATGCTGCCCCGCAGGTAGGGATACCGCCTTATCCCCTGCAACCAAAGGCTTTCTCAGCCGTTTTGCTCGCGGAGTCCTCACAGGGAATGCAACACCGGGGTGTGACAGCCAGGGTAGCTGTGTTTATAGAATTAGCCAAACATGTCCATTTCTTTCAATATTGCTTCTATCAACTTACCGGTGGTCGAAACGGCTCGCGGGGCTCGGCAGCAGCAACAATGGCCGGGGCCGGAGCTGGCGATGGAGCTGTGTCCTGAGTAGGGGGAGTGGGCACCACAGCGGCTGGCTGAACACTCTGGGGCGTCTGGGGAGTTGTAGGTGTATGCGGAGGCAGCAATTGCGTCGAATGTGTCGAGGACGGCGTATGAGGCAGGCCGGGCGCGGTAGCAAGTGGAGGCTGATACGGCGTGGTTGGGTTGGGCGACTGCGGAACGCCTCGGGGGTAGCTCGGTGGGACACTCACGCCCACCATTGGGGCAAACTGCTGCATCGGCGGCGGCGACCTGGTGTAGCCCTGGTAAGGCATATATCCAGTGCCCGGGGCAACGGGTTGCGGGTAATGGTGCTGCGGTATGGCGTAGTACTGCTGGTGAGCGTATGGCTGATAGTTGGAGTACATCATTTGCTGAGGATGCTGGTGTTGCTGATGTTGATAGTGAGGCTCGCGGTGCTGGTGATAGGGCATGTTGTTGTTGCTGTACTGCGGCCTGTTCCTCCGAGGGCCGCCGCCCATGTTGCCCATGTGTGCCATGTTTCCATTCATATCCAGGCCGCCGTTGACGCCTCCAGCTGCAGCCTGTATGTTCTGCCCAGCCGGCAGATGGCGGTTACTCATCCTGCCGGCTTGGGGGATCGTACCGTTGCGGATATCGCCCAGTGCTGCTCCCGCATCTACTTGCACCGCCAGCGGAGTGCGGGGAGGAGCAGATGTTGCAGCTGAGGCTGGCGGATTCGAGACGGCGAGGAGATGGAGTTGTCTGGTTCCAGCTGTGCGACGCGGATAGAGATGCGCAATAGGGTGGCGTGACCGGCGACAGTGGCGATTGTCCCGCCAAAATCAAACGCAGGAGGATCAAGAATCGAGAGGCGGTATGATCGTGGCCGTCTCAAGGCCAAGATTTCTGTGCTGGGAGTTGCTTGCAGGAGGCGAGGCTGCGGCTGCAGGGTGAGGATGCGAGGAGCAAGTAAAAATGGGCTGTAGAAGCGGACGGCGATGTTTGGAAGCGCTCGCTGGCTTAGACTGGAGTTGCGGCTGGCTTCCACAGGCCTGCTCTAGCGTCAAAGGCAGAAATTGGTTGTGGCCGTGACTGGAGTTTATTTAGCGTGCAGAGATCGCCCCGGCGTCCGTGCCCTCTGGTTGGACAGATCCGATGATTGGCCGACACCGGATAGTACGAAATAGTATTGCGAGAGTTGTATTGAGTTTGGTTAAGCCTGCAGTTTGGTAGTTATCAGTACCTATATGGTTATGTGGTGAGTATTTTATAGTGTATTCTTGAGAGTATTTTCATGGTTATTGAAGTTTGGATATACTTGGGTAAGGCTTGGATGCTTGGACATGGGAACTACTGGGTATTTATAGCATTGGCTAGAATATAGTAGCATCATCACCGATTCAACGCTTGTGATGAAATGAAAGAACAAGGAAATAGAATTTATGTGACTTGAAATGAATGAATCTCAACTGTTATTTATCCACATAAAATCAGATTAAAATGCCAATCAATGCTCCCGAATCCTCATGTAACCCAGACGCCAATGCTTGCCATATGCTTGCGCTACCTAATGCTTTATACAAGTACTCTCCAGTCTCTGATGCGCGCCGCCATGGTTTCTAATTGCCCATAATTCAAAACAATCTACTCGTCTCTGAATAGCCACATACCCCCCGGACGCATGGCCTCTCTGTATCGATCTGCGATTGCGCGCTTCTCTCTCTTTTGTGCCTCTTCTCGATCAGCCACCAGCTCTTGTGTGTCTGGGAAGTCGGCGTTCCAGAATCCCGGGGGAGACTGCATGCGAGCGAAGCGGTGTCGATGTTTACCGTATTTGTTGGCTAGTTCTTCAGTCTTGGCTTCGATCCAGGTCTCGTCTCTTTCGGCCTTTGTCATGCTTGCTAATCGGTACGCGTGTTCGCCCAAGTAATTCTCTAGTAGCTTCTGCTCTTCTTGTCGCTGTTCTGCCGTCAAGGGCGAGTCTGGCCGGTGTGATAGAGCCAGGGCTCGAAAATGCTTCCCGCAGCAGTGCATATCTGTACATCCTCGTAGGCCTGCTCTATCATCTTTGTCTCTGACGACTTCCGAAAAGGCATAGTCTTGGCCATCGTTTGACAAGGGATTGACCTTGAAATCATCGAGGCGGAGTTGTGCCAGAGGTTTGTAACGGAGACCTGATGTCGGTCCTTTGGTCGGAGACTCGTCTCGAGCATGGGTCTTCTTGTTCAAAGGCGTTGTAAACTCCGCGTTCTTTAGACTGCTGCGTTTCTTGGTCTGTCGCATAAGCTTGTCAAAGGGCAGTGCTCTAGGTTCGGGGAACATGAGGTTAAGAGGTGTATCTTCAGCTGAAGCAGTGCCTGGCGTGCGGCTCTGTGGAGTTTGTGTGATGGGTGATGTGTTCTTGGAAGTTGGGGTATTCAATAGCGAAGTCAGCCGACTATTAGGAACTAGGGTGAGCCCACGCAAAGGCTTTGAACCCTTCGTAGATCCACGCTTTTCGTAAGGAGTGCCATCTTCTGCCAGCTCTGCAATCCCGCGGGCTAATGAAGCCTTCACATATGTAGTAAGGTTGCCATCATCATCGACAATACTTTTCGGCATTCTCTTGTTACCGCTGATTGGAGTGAGTATGGACGGCCCGGGAGCATTCTTGGCCGAGTATCGTAGACCGTCTGCCCATACGTAGCCAGATTTTGGAGTTGTGTGAGGGGCTAATCTCGGTTCTTCTTTTTCCTCTCCAGCAACCGTAGCGTCCAGATCTTTGCGCTTTCGTGGAGTGGTTATCTTCTGCGCTATATCATCGAGGTCAATGCTCTCCTGGATGTCAAACTGATAATGTTCAGATGCAGTGATCGGACTGGAGTTATTTGGCTCAGCCTTGACTGTTGGGGCGGTTGGAGTTGCAAGTGTATCGTCTTCAACTCTTCTCCTCTTCAAGGATCTTTCAGACACCACCACCGGAAGATCAGAAGACGGCTCCTGTTTAATGTCTATTGAGTCCTGGTCGTCGCCAGATGCTGGTAGAGGTGGTAGATCTTGAGTCTCAGCTTCATCGGGATCCCCTTGAGTAGATTGCAGCTGCGCGTCTTCTACATCGGTAATTGACTGACTATCAGGAATTGTCCGAGTAGCAGGTGGCGGCATGTTTTCAAGAGCAGAGAGTCGGACACTGGAATTGAGATTTGTGAGGCAAGATTCGTCAGGGTCATTACCCTCTGATTCCTCAAGAATTCGTATTCCATGCTTCTCCTCAGCTGCCCGAGCAAGATCTTCAAACTTCTTTGCTCGTTCTATCCACAAATCGCGCTCGTCCTTTCTCTTCCGAAGAAGGGCCGTTGCTTGTTTGAAGTTGTCCGAAAGAGCATTGAATCTCATTTTGAACTTTGCAAGCTCGTTGCCTTCTGATCCAGTGGAGCTAGGGGGAGATATTACAGCTGCTGAAGAGGGAAGAGTCGGCCCAGTAGTGGTCCTGCTCGGACTTGGAGTCAACGATGCAACTTCTGTGTCAACACTCTGGGCTGTGCTCGAATTGGCTTTAACAGGGCTAAGACTTGAGGACATGGCTGCTAGCTGAGCTCGCAGTTTGTTGTTCTCAGCTTGAAGCACCTTTTTCTCAGCCTGTTGAGCTCCAAGAGCAGACATCATGGCTTTTAAATGCTCCTTGGTTTTGCTGTGCTCCATGGCCCTTTTCGCGAGTTCTTTTTCGTGTCAGTAAGACGTCCTCGTCAAGAGGAGAGAGAATCACTGTACCATGTTGAATCTCACGATCAATGACTTCCCACACATGATCCAGAGCTTCGCGCACCACTGGCCGCCCTCTTTCAGACCAGCCATCCATTTGAAAGACTCCTGTAGCAAAGTTACGCAGCCAGGCAGGGAGACAGCATGAAGCTACAGCGCTGGCACTAATACGTGAATGCTCCCGCGGCGAGTCGCGCGCCACAACAACGCCAGTCCACGTGACCCGCATTAGAGTGAGCCAACATCAGGTCGAGGTGGTGCCTAAACCCACAGGAAGGCACCACTGCTACCTGTTGATACGGAGACACGCGCCTCATATTTGTTTTTCAAAAGCATCCATGCAAATCACACAATAGGTGTTTTGCTTCCTACTTTCTCTAGGAGCTGCAGCAGGGGGATTGTTTGATTTTAGTAGGGATAAGAATTATACAGCAGCCGCTGCATTCATCCAGGCAATGCTCAATAGAGCACTCGAACTACATGTGCATGTACCAAGGCGTAGTTTACGGGAAACACTGTGGTTTCGCAGCTTGGATGCGGTTGTGACACCGCATCAAAATCAAAACAAAGCAACTAGAATTCTTCAAATAGTAGGGGCTCCTCCGTCATCGGATACTTCAAAAGCAATTTGAGCACATTTTCATCCCATCTTCTCACTCCAAAGTGAACCGTAAATCACTGCCAGTAAACGAAGAACAGCGCCTTTGCAAGCGGCACAGCGCTGTAACAGGAACCCCAACCCTGAGCTGGCGGCGGCCCATCGGTTTTTCCGCCCAGTGGCAAGGGCCTCCCACGCTCGCTCGGCTGGAGCTGTGCACTAGGCCGGCCTAGGCTGAGGGCCCCAACACATAGTCCGCTATCGTCAAAAACTTTTCCCTTTTTCGTCTACACGTTTTTTTTCCAATATCAACTTGTGGAATCAACATCTTCGTCCCACAGCTTCTCGACTCTTCAACTCCAATCTCAATCGATATTTCAGTGAGTGATGCTCCCTTGATGCCACCATTCCTTCTTGACGAATTATCTTCAAACTCGCCATTCCCATTTCCCAACCGTCGCTGGCGCATCTACTGGCATCGCCGCGAACTGGGTCGTCTGTTGCCCCTCAGCCTCAAGCCGGCAGATGGCCTTGCATTTTTGAGCTCTCCAACACTCGCATGAAAATAGTCGCTAACTATGATGGCCTCTACTTGATAGCTTACTCTCACCTACTCAAACCAATTCAATCATGGATTACGCACCCCGTGGAGCGTGTTACTCTTGTGAGTCTCTTCTTTTTTTCTGTGCATCATGAATTGCCACTTGTGCTACCTCACCTGAAATTCCCCCGCGTTTTCTTCCCGGGCCTGGTACCTTGATTTTTTGATGCTTGGCAGCCCCTCCAATTCCTAGGGCCAAAGCATTCCTTCAAGTCAGCTTGCAGAGCGTCAAGCCTTGAGCTTCGATTGCCTTCATCAGCTTTCTTGATTTGTTCTGTTTCCATATTCCCTGTTTTATGTTCAATCCCGTTTTATGCTCTCATCTTCATCTGCACCTCCATGAAAGATAGACTTTGCTAACAGCTTCATTTAGGCGGCAACACTGGCCACCAGGTACAGTAGAATCCTCGTCATCAACAAGCTCACAAAGAGCATCATTCAGTCTAACAGTTGCATTAGGCCCGTGACTGCCCCACCAAGGGACCTGCCAAGTGGTAAGTATCTTCATCGCCATCGCCATCGCCATGAGAATCAAATTCAAATACTAACTTGTCGATAGCTACAACTGCGGCGGTATGCTCTCCGTCTCCCTCTTCCTAAAGTTGGATTGAATTTGTTGCTGACAGCTAGCTTCCTGTAATAGGCGAGGGCCATCTCAGTAAGCACAACTTGACTGACAATTTCTCCTCTTTCGCCCGCTGACTTTTCTCAGGCCGTGACTGCACTGAGCCCATGAAGGACAACAAGTCCTGCTACAAGTGCGGCCAGCCCGGCCACATCTCCCGTGACTGCCCCCAGGCTGGCGCTGCTGGAGGAGGCCAAGCCGGCACTGAGTGCTACAAGGTATGTGCTCGAACGTCTCGACAGACGCATGAAGCCGATCCTAATGGTGTCTTTTCTAGTGCGGCGAGAAGGGCCACATTGCTCGCAGCTGCCCCAAGTCCGGATTCGGTGGCAACTCCTACGGCGGCAACAGCGGCTACAGTGGTGGTGCTGGCAAGACCTGCTACTCCTGCGGTGGTTACGGCCACATGTCTCGTACGTAACAGTCGCTTTGATCTATCCAAACTCCATACTAACCTGTCTGTAGGCGAGTGCGTCAACGGCATGAAGTGCTACAACTGTGGCGAGTCTGGCCACTATTCCCGCGACTGTCCTAAGGAGGCCGCTGGTGGCGAGAAGATCTGCTACAAGTGCCAGCAGAGCGGCCACGTTCAGGCTCAGTGCCCTAACTAAATGGCGGAAGCTGTTTTCTCCATCGCTCATCTGATGGAGAGAGAGTTGGCGTGGCAGCTATGATACCCACGATGAAGGTCTCTTTTGACCTTCTCTTTCTTTGAGTTATGGATTTCTTTCCGGGCATTTTTCCAGGCTGCGGACACACAAAAAGTTGATTCGGTATGATCGATACGACCATATAACGGCTTATCATGCAACTCACGTTGTTAAGTGCTTGTGGGCTATATAGGTTTAAGCCTATATGCTGAGGACATCTTGGGATTGATGCATTCGATGCGGCTCGTGATTTGGCAATGGGAGGAAGACACGCTGTGTTTTTTTTCGAAGGGGACATTTGAAGGATGATTTACTGTTTTTCATCTGAGTATGACTCTACGTCAAGAAGCTACTGCTGAGATGGAGAGACCTAAGAGCATGCGATATACCAGGCTGATAGTGAAACAAACAAGGGACACCGGCATTGAATTGCTGCATTTAAGTTTGCGATACGAGGCTCTGCTCTCGATTACTTTTAGGTGTGATGATACTGTAACTGCTCTGGAACCCCGATGTGGCTCAATTCCTCAGGACCAACGTGATCACTAGCCGTCAGTGCTTCGACAGCGGAATGACAGACGCATGGAGCCAAAAAGAGGCCCTGCGCGCAAAGCCGCAGATAAGATGCAGGTCACTGCACGCACACCAACTCAATCCGTCAGTATCCCGGGCAACAGCGCCCTCTTTCTTTACCGCCAACAGCATTTCGTAGTACCTGTGGTTCCTGTAGCTCAAATGCTTTGTACTAGTACGTAGTGCTCTATAGACTCTCGCATGTATGGCGCAATAGATGGACGGATGGGTGGATGATTGGATACTTTTGCACTCGCACCTGAGCTCGCGACATACAGCAAGCGAATCACAACCAAGCCCGGAGCGCTACGGAGACTTGTCAGATACACGACCATCTCGCAAGAAACCCCAGTCCACGGCTATATTCCGTAAAATGGAGCTCCGCGTTTAAACAAACGGGTCCTAGCTTCGACAAGAAAGCTCCAGCTCGCATAGCCCAGCTCCCCCGTTGATTGGTTGTCGTAGCCAGGCACAAGCTGCTGGGTTGGTTGATTGGGGGCTTGGGGGGTACATTGTACCTTGACTTGGGAAAACCGCATGCGACGGCAGAGGTTCTGGTGGTTTGCCCTGTCACGAAAGACGGCCAGGCCTTTTACTGTCTGTTTTGTTTTTTTTTCCTCCTCCTTTAGCTTACACCTCCCAACGCCTTCCTTCTGTCAACCGCGTTGCGCAGCTTTTATTGGCCTGTAATACGTGTCATTTTTTCTCCTCCTTTTTGTTGTCTCGCAGAATACACAGTTGCGGGCGAAAAAAAGAGCCGGAAGAGCCCATACACAACACTCTTGTCAGAACCAATATCATCCATCATGCCTGTTGAGCTGCGCAAGCGCAAGGCCCCCGTGGCGCCGCCCGCGCCCGCGCCGACCAAGAAGAAGGCGGCTACCAATAGGGGACGAAAGCCCGCCGCTTCCAAGGCAAAGGAGGACGCCAAGAAGCCGGAGCCCGAGGCGGACAAGAAGAAGCCAGCCAAGGACGAGGAGGCGACCGATTCTGCGCCGGAGGACGCAGCAGCCGCCCCTGAGGGAGAACAAAAGGACGCCAAGGACGAGGAGAAGAAGCCGGCTGCTGCTGCGGGCAAGGTGGCTGTTGGCGATGTCATTGACCTTGAGGGATTCGGCGGCGAGATTCAGACGAATGATGGCGAAAAGACTACGCTAAAGAAGCTTGTTGATGATAGCAAGAGCGGTGTTGTTTTGTTCACGTACCCCAAGGCGTCGACTCCGGGATGTAAGTTTTTCTTTCTACTACTACTCTACTACTCTACTACTCTACCGTTTTCATATATGTGTGTATATATGTCATCTGTCGACTGTCCCCTTTGCTCTCACCGCGCGTTTATCCGCGTCTTTTTACCCTTTCATACGAACTCTCGACGCGATTGGCACTTTGCTAACCTGTCAAACTCTCAAGGCACCACCCAAGTGTGCCTGTTCCGCGACGCTTATGAGCCTCTGACTGCCGACGGCCTCGCCATCTACGGCCTGAGCGCCGACTCACCCAAGGCCAACACCACCTTCAAGGAGAAGCAGAAGCTGCCTTACCCCCTCCTGTGCGACACCGGGGCGACTCTCATCGCGGCCATTGGCTTGAAGAAGCAACCTAAGGGAACCCAGCGCGGCGTGTTTGTCATCAGCAAGGAGGGCAAGGTGCTTGTTGCCGAGCCTGGCGGTCCTGCTGCTACTGCGGATAGAGTCAAGGCTCTGGTTGAAGAGTTGAAGGGAAAGAACTAAGGCACAGCCCCTTTTCTTGTCTGGTCTCCTCCTTCTCCCTCTTCTCTCTGCTACTGTGGTTTTCCGTATTGATATTGTGCGAGTTGAAAGAAGATGAAGAAGAAAATTGTTTGCTTTGTCATGTTACAAGTTGGCGTGGGAGTTGATCGGTATGAGGGATAGCAAGCGTGCTTATATTTGTCTACTGGCACTGGGAATCTACATAGGGCCCACTATTCTCGTATGAATTGCTCGTTAGTCTCCTGAGGACAGTGTAAATTGATTTAGTCATTGATTTCGCGTCGTTGCTGGTTGAGCTCTTGTTGGTGTGACTCTGCTGATGTGACTCTGCTGATGTGCTTAAGATGTGGCAGTTTGCTGCTGTAGAGGTAAATTGATAGAGAGAAACGTCAACAGTATATACTTCAAGAGATGTCAATGGCTTGTCTCTCTCCCTTGATGGTACTACGGAACACTTCTGGGAAGTGCCTGAGTTCTTACAGTACTTTGTATGGAGAAGATCATGTTTCGTTGCTGTATGGTATGTTATTATGGGCAGATTCAGCGCGAAGAGTAATGCTGTAATTGGTGGTAGGAGATGGAAGGGAATTATTCTCTTGGACTGAATTACGTTTAGCAAGTGTATCATTTAAATGGCTATGAGAGATTTCTCTTGCTGGAAATAATGATGTTCTATTTGACCCAAACAAACGTTGAAATCCTCAAGGTTAGTGACTTCTATCTTGAGCACCAAATTGCAACTGGCAGAGAGTCTCCTTCGCAATATAATTTCACCAATCCAAGTGCTATACTTTATAGCTTTTCCAGGAAATAAAAAAATTCACCAAGTTTCATATTCATAATCATTCAATGCATTTTTACTGTAATGAATTACAATAATGTACATCAAAACTGCAATTGCTCTATCTTCATGTTTCTAGGGTACTGGTAGACGCTGTCGGCAAAGCTTCGGCTAGACCCACCGCTAGCATTGTCGCTGCTAACTCGAGATCAACCAACTCGGAGCCAATTCGCTCGACATACAGCACTGCGACCATCCCATCGCTTCCGCAAGATGGCTTCTCAAGCGGCAGCAAAGGCTGCTGGTGGCCTTGTTTCCATCTCAAAGGTGCGAACATTCCTGCTCGTTGTCGACGCTCTGCTGCCCCAATTGGCGCAAATCACGCTCCATTCTGGCTCGCGGCTCGAGCTATCAAGATGAATGATGGAAGACGATGGCTGATTCCAAACCCGCAGAAACACACTCTTCAGTCCACCGGCATTTGGGAGACGCTCCGAAAGGCCTTCGCCATCGACCCCAACCGCTCCAACGGTGTCCCCCTCAATCCTTACTTCCGAAACCCGACCCCCGGCGCCCTGGAACCCCAGACCTACGATGATCCCGTCACGATTCCCGCCGGCGACATCGCCGACAACCCCTACTGGAAGCGAGACGTCCGCCGCTCGTACCCGCAGCTCAGCGTCGTCAACCAGGGCCACGCCGTGTCGCTTCTGACGGTCGGCAGCGCCGCGAAGCCAAAGGTCGAGCTGATTGGCGAGGCCGGCGAGCAGGCCCTCGTGGCTGCGCAGAAAGAGGGAGAGACTGGACTGGCTACGTTTTTCGAAAAGGCCTCCAAGGATGTGGCAAAGGATGTGTTTGTCGACGGCCTGCCACCTCTGCCCAGCGGACAGACGTTGGTGTCGGGAGCGTGGGATGTGCACAAGTACGAGCTCATTGAAGACCAGGAGCAGACATATGGTGAAGGGTAAGTTATTTGCTTTGATCTGGAGATTTGGGAACGAGATTTGCTAATTTGCTTTCGATGATGTAGTTATCCTTGCAGGACATTCAAATAAACTAGGGTGGGAAGGCTTTGTGTAAATAAAGACGAGATGAAGAAAGACGATAGAATTTCCTACTGATGCTCGATTTCCTTCTATGAACGCCTCATGTTTCCCCTTGATAAATCTAACCCGATACCTTAACTCCACGAATGCTAAACCCTCTATGATTCTATATTGCTGACGGTGAAATTGAAGACGAAGCCGAATAAAACATTTGCCAGATATGATCCCCAATGCCGGCCAAGTCGAAAGTCGTCCTAGTTCAGCATCTTCTCAATAATCTTGACTTTGCCCTGCGCCCTCTTCACCCGGTCATCGAAATCCTGCACAGCCTCATCGGAGTTTTCTGTTGACAGCGTATCAGGCTCGACCAGCGCATATGCCAGCTTGATATTCTTCTCCAGCCTTGGATTCTTGGGCAGTGGCGGCAGCGTGCAAGTCTCAGAGCTCTTTGCTCCTTCTTCTGAAGCACTGCCTGGCTGGGGAGTTTGGGGGAGTCTGTTTGCCCAAACGAGAGATTTGCTGGCAATGCGGCCGCTTTCGAGAAACTTTTCAAAGCCCTTTTCCATGCCGAGCGAGCGGCCTTCTATCCTTCCGGCGCGGGCTCCATCTTGGACGCCTTGGTTGTAGCCCTGGGTGTAGAAGCGGTCTTCGAGAGTGAAGACGTCGTCGAAGAGATCCGATGACATTTAGAGATTTGTTTAATAGTATTGATCAAATCTGAATAATAATCCTTGTTTTTGAGATATATTGAAGCTATGCTTAGATGAATACAGTGGATGTGAGGTTGATAATAGCAGTGAGTTGAGATTGACGCCAAAGACACGACAAGTCTTGACCACCCTCCGAATCGGGTAGAGGCTAGCGGCAGAATTTTGCGACACACCCCGCCATTCTGGCGCACAGCGATAGCGGGGCAATGCGATGACTCGAATTGTCTACATTATTTTGCACATGCGCCCTTCGTTGATTTCACTCCGTACCTGTCTATCCACATCTCGCCGAGTTTAGTCGCTTGGACTCGCGTGCCGCTTGTTTCGAGGAGAAGTTGGAAGAAGCATATAAGCATCGATAGAGACGGCGTTTGGAGTTTCTGCAGTTGCAAGCAAGACACCACTCACTGGCTGGATCCCATCACCATGGCGGTTGAAAATCCCATCTTGCCCGTCAAGGGCAAGAAGAACGTCCTCATCACCAGCGCTCTCCCCTACGTCAACAACGTCCCTCACCTCGGAAACGTCGTCGGCAGCGTCCTCAGTGCCGACGTCTTCTCTCGCTTCAGCAAACTTCGTGACCGGCCGACGCTGTACATCTGCGGCACCGACGAGTACGGCACGGCCACCGAGACAAAGGCCCTGGAGACGGGCCAGACCCCCCAGGAGCTCTGTGACGAGTTCCACGTCAAGCACAAGGAGATTTACGAGTGGTTCGAGATTGGCTTCGACTACTTTGGCCGCAGCTCGACCAAGAAGCAGACGGAAATTGTGCAGGACATCTTCCTCAAGCTGCACGAGAACGACTTCCTCGAGGAGCGGACGACACAACAGCCCTACTGCGAGAAGCACGATTCTTTCCTGGCCGATCGATTCGTTGAGGGAACCTGCCCCAAGTGCAATTACGACGATGCCCGCGGCGACCAGTGCGACAAGTGCGGAAGCCTGTTGGATCCGTTTGAGCTCGTCAACCCGCGATGCAAACTTGACGGCGCAACGCCCGTGCCCCGCGATACGACACACGTCTTCATCCGCCTCGAGAAGCTGCAGCCTGACATTGACAAGTGGTTCCAGGATGCGCACAAGAAATACGGCTGGCCTCAGAACGGTGTTTCCATTACCCAGTCGTGGCTGACCAAGGGCCTGGAGTCTCGCAGCATCACCAGAGATCTGAAGTGGGGTGTGCCGGTTCCGCTGCCTGGATACGAGAAGAAGGTCATTTACGTGTGGTTTGATGCCTGCATTGGCTATCCTTCCATCACGGCCAACTATACCGATGAGTGGGAGCAGTGGTGGAAGAACCCCGACGATGTCACCCTCTACCAGTTCATGGGCAAGGACAACGTGCCCTTCCACACAGGTTCGTGTGCTGGATGATTTCCTTTTAGTTTTTGAGATTGAGCTGACATATATGATGCTACCAGTCATCTTCCCTGGATCCGAGATTGGTACTGGATACAACTGGACTCTGCTTAACCACCTTTCCACTACCGAATACTTGAACTACGAGAACGGCAAGTTCTCCAAGTCAAGAGGAATTGGCGTTTTTGGCAACCAGGCCAGGGATATTGGCATTTCGCCATCTGTCTGGAGATACTACCTCCTATCAAACCGACCGGAAACCAGTGATACCCAGTTCGAGTGGCAGTCGTTCCAGTTGGCCAACAACAGCGAGCTCCTCGCCAACTTTGGCAACTTTGTCAACCGTATTGTCAAGTTTGTCAACGCCAAGCTGGATGGCGTCGTTCCCGAGTTCAACCCCTCTTTCAAGGATGACACCTTTGACTTTGGCGCCTGGGTTGAGACGGTCAATGGCTTGCTAAAAGAGTACGTCGACCTTTTGGAGAATGTTCACATTCGTGCCGGCAGCAAAGCCCTGTTGGAGATTAGCCGAGAGGGCAACAACCTTCTCCAGGGCCGACTCGACAACGCCAACCTGGCGGAGAACCCTGAGCGAACTCACACCACCATTGGTCTTGCCTTGAACCTTTGCCACCTGCTCGCCTCAGTGGCTTCCCCGTATATGCCATCCACCTCTGACTCCATCTGCCAGCAGCTCAACACCAAGCTGGCCTTTATCCCTGACACCTGGGAGCCCACTGCCATCAAGGCCGGCCACAAGATTGGCAAGGCCGCCTATCTCTTCACCAGAATCGAAGACAAGAAGATTGCTGAATGGAAGGAGCTGTTTGGCGGTTCCGCCGAGACTCGTGCCGCCGAAGCGGCCGCCAAGAAGAAGAAGCAGGAGGACAAGGAGAGGAAGAAGGCCGCCAAGGCCGCCAAAGCAGAAGCTGCCAAGGCCGCTGCTACCACTGCCACCACTGCCACCACTGCCGACGTGGATGTCAAGGCTCAGGACGAGGCCTCTGCCGCTGGGGGCATGACTGCGACGTCGGCCGAGGTAACGAAAGACTTGCCGATTCGCGAGAAGAAAGTAGACAATTAGAGAGACAAGACAATAAAGGAAAAAAGAGAAGAAATAAATAAATAAATGAAGAGAGCATAGATGTATATTGAGCTAAGGAATATGTGTGCAGGGAGTTGATGTTCAAACAGGTAGTACTAGGGTGCCTTTAGCATATGAGAATTCAACATTTCGATTTTTTTTCCTGAATGTCTGTCTTGAGCTAATCAACAGGCTCTCTGGCTATTCAAGAGGCATTTAATAATCTTTAAAAATAACATTGATACCTGTTTATAAGTGGTTTCGTTAGCAGCTCTTCCTTTGAAGCTTCCAAGCACCAAAGCCGGGTGGCCCCGCAGCGGACAAGGCTTTTGGTGGGGGAGTCTCTTTCGGCCTTTGCACCGAGTTTCGCAACCAGATCCGCTGCCTTGCGTCCTCTTGTCTCTTACATCTTCTTCTTCTTCTTTCTCACCAACCGCTTTCCTGTTTCAATTTCTCTCTCTATCTTCTCTTAAACCAGCCGCCCACCATGGACATCCGCCTCCTCACCACCGCCGACCTCCCCCTCATCCAGCACGCCAACCTGGAGAACCTGCCGGAAAACTACTTCCTCAAGTACTACCTCTACCACGCGCTGTCGTGGCCGCAGCTGAGCTTCGTGGCCGTGGATGTCTCGCGCCCGCGCAAGGGCGCCTACGACTACCCCAAGATTGTGGGCTACGTGCTGGCCAAGATGGAGGAGGAGCCGGCGGACGGGGTGCAGCATGGGCATATCACGAGCTTGAGCGTGATGCGGACGCATCGACGGCTGGGGATTGCGGAGAAGCTGATGAGGCAGAGCCGTATGTTTTTGCCTTAAATCCTAGAACATGACGAGTGTGACTAATCTCGGGGTTGTTTGTTTTCTAGAGCTCGCCATGGTGGAAACCTTCCAGGCCAAATACGTCTCCCTCCACGTCCGCGTCTCCAACGTCGCCGCACGCCACCTCTACGAAGACACGCTCAAGTTCCGCAACGAAAAGACCGAGAGCAAGTACTACGCCGACGGCGAGGACGCCTTCAGCATGCGGCTCGACCTGGACGACGTGGCGGAGCTGGCGAAGCGCTATGCCGGCGGCGAGGACGAGGACAAGGACAAGGACGAGGAGAAGAAGAAGAGCAACGGGGCTGCTGATGCTGGTGCTGGTGCGAACTCTGCTGAGTTGCCGATACGGAGCGAGGGCGTGGATGAGGGCGAGGCGGTGGGCGAGGTTGGGAGGGATCCGGAGGCGGGTGATAAGGAGAAGAAGGTCAAGGTTGCGGTGGGGAGGGGATTGGGAGTTGGAGATTTGGTGGAGAAGGATGAGACGAAGCATTAGAATGGGTGTTGTTCTTCTTCTCCTTTTTTTCTTCTTCTTTTAAAAAGCTGGGTTGTTTGTGTATAAAAAGTTGGGATGCATTCACGTTTAGATGTTCGATTTTTTGCTTGTGTGGTATATTGTACTTTTTGAGAAGGGAGATGTCTCTTTGTTTTTCATATGGCTTTTCGGATGTGAGATTGGGGCTTCGCTTTTGTACTCTATGTTGTTTACTCTACGGGAACAAGACATTGGGAGGGAAGAGAGGAATAGATAAAAAAAAGCATTGCCTATGAACCAATGACACAGTTGTAAGATGAAGTTGGAAAAGTTTTGATTTACAATATGATGTTTTCTTTTTACATCTCTCCTTTTCGTAATGACTGTCTACCTATAGTAGTTATATAATATGACGCTTGGTATCTTTAACACTGTTTCAAATGTTTTTGCTTTTTTAATACATCCATAGAAGAGAAAAAGAGGAAGAAGGAAAAACAAGATAAAGTGGGTGGTGATCAATCTTGCAGGGCTCACATCAAGGCACAGCCTCAAATAAACTCGCACCATCATACAATTCATCATTGCCCGCTCAGCTCCTTTGCATACTCCTCATCAGCCTCCATCCTCATAACCTCCAACTGATTCAGCATCTCCGCAATGGCCCATTCTAGCGCCTCCTTTTCAGGACCTGGCGCAGCCTTCTCCGCCGCAGCAAGCTGTTGCTCAATCGAAGTCTCGATGCCCATGATGGAGCGGTACTTTGCTGCCGCAGCGACAGAGGGAGCGATCTGCTCGTCATCTGCTGAGGTTACGGGAATTGAATATTCGTGTTTCTCGTCGGGCCAGTAGCCCGGCATGGCCTGCTGTCGCATTTGTTCCATCCTCTGCTCATGTTGCTGCATATTCTGTGTGTGTTGCTGCATCTGCTGCTCACGTAGTTGCTGCATCTTCTGGCCATGTTGGTGCATATTGTGTTGATGCTGCTGCATATTGTGTTCATGTTGCTGCATTGCCCGTTCACGCTGCTGTTGGTGTTGCTGCCGTGCTTGTTCATGCTGCTGACGCATTCGCTCCAGTTGCTGCTCTCTTATTTCGCGCTGTTGCTGTAACCGCTGCTGTAGCTGATCGCGCTGATTGTGCGCTTGTTGTCGCTGTTCTGCCGTGTTTCTAAAGAAGCTGTTGGAGCCAGAGGCATCGCTGCCGCCGTTTCCAAAGATACCTTTCTCGCCAAACGGACCACCAGGGCCAAATGGACCGCCAGAGCCAAAAGGACCGCGTGGTCCAAAGATACCATTCTCGCCAGACCAATCTTGGCCAAAGGGACCCTGGTGATCAGACTGGGAACCACCACGACCCCCTCGGCCGCCTCTTCCGCCTCTCCCGCCTCTGCCTCCTCTACCTCCTCGCCCACCTCGACCTCCCCTGTCAGGGCCCCAGGGAAAACTGCCGGTAAACGGGGGCGGGTTTCCAGGCATCGGTGGCACAGGAGGCACGGGAGGTACGATGTGTCCCGGAGGATGAGGTGGCAGTGGTGGAATAGCAGGCGGTGGGGGAGGTGGAGGAGCAGGCACTTCTCTTCGAGCTTCCTTTCGAGCTTCTCTCTCTGCTTTCCTCATCTCCTTTTTATGCTGTCTCTTCTCCTTCCACTCTGCTCTCCTCTGGGCACGGCGCTCCTTTTTGAGAGCCCTGCGTTCCTTTCTTTGGGTTTTCTTGATTTGCCTCCACACACCCGCCAAAGCTTTGATTTGTGCTTTTAGAGCTTTCTTGTCCTCCTCGGAGATGGATCCATCGGTTTTGGGGACGCTCTTGAGGTCGGCCTTTAGCTGTTTGACGTCTTGCTTACTACGATATTGCTCAGGATGATTCGTCCAGTCCTGGAGTTGGGCTATGTAAACCTGCATTGACCTCTGGGGGACGTCGTCATAGCTGGGCAGAGAGCCAATAGAGGATACAGAGCTCATAGAGGACAGGGACGAGATAGACGAGCAGGAAGATGAGCGTTTGTGATCCTTTTTGTCATCGGGACGGCTTCCTTGATTAGCTTTAGCGGAACGACCGCGAGCGTCTTGACCGGCATCCGTAGTTGGCGCGCCGTACGGCTGCCGTGACTGCTGCTGGCTTGACCCTTCGCCATTTCCATATCGAATGCCTTTGTCATCCATAATGAGATTTCCAATACGCAGGCCATTTTGGTCTGCCACAAAGGAATTGCCAAGTCGAATGCCATTTTCATCCATGACGAGGCCCCATGGGCTCCAGCTGGAGGGCTCTGAGCGGCCTGCTGTATGCGAGGACTGGGTAGGTTGAGCAGACTCAGATCTCTCAACGTCGGTTTCCCAGGCCCCGGGCATCTGCGTGGACGGAGCTCTCAGGGGTTCAAGGTTGACTTGGATGCCACGAGGATTGAAGAAGCCATCATTCCACTGCTGGACAGTAGCCTCGACATTTCTTCTTCGCTGGACAGCATCAGGACTAGTTGTCGTCCCTGCATCAGCATTCCGGCCGAGCTGGGCTTCGACCTGCGATGTGGTATCGTTAGTGCTGCCCGAGTTTGACTGCATCTCATCTCGCAGCTTTCTATGGAGAATAGCCTCATTCTGTATCGTGCTGTGATCGGGAAGCAGGAAGTTGACAAAAGTAGACCAGTCCAGGGCAGAGATGTCCCGGGCTGCCCAGTCATTCTGGTAGGGGAAATCGTCAGGCCGCGAAGCATCATTTACCTCGATGGCATGAACAAGAGGTTCGCGGGGTGTTGCGTCCTGCTGTGGCACCGGCCTCCGCTCAAAGTATAGAGAGGCCGCGGATTGCCCAGCATCTGAAGTGTTTTGAGGGCTGAGAGGCGGCGTGTAGATGACATCGTCGGCAGTGGAAGAAGCAGCATCGTCTACTGGTACGAAGCCGTGAGATGGAGTTGCTGCGGCGGCTGCTGGGCGAGGAGAGCGAGAGCCATTTGAATTGCTGTAGACGTCTGTCTCTGAATATGGGGGAGGCGGAACCTCGTCTCCCTGGACGTTGAGATGGCTACTGGTGTTGGTGTTGGTGTTGCTGGGATTCATGTTGGCGATGGCGGCTTCAAGCCGTATTGATGCGCGTGTACCCTGCGATGAAGGCTTGGCTGCTATGCTCCGGGGGATGAAATTATTTGATCTTTATCGCCTTGGAGAGAATCTCGCAGTGTACTACCGATGAAGTAGTGGGATCGATGCCAGTTCAGCAGTGGCAGTTGTACAAGTTTAAACTAGGCAGACCTAAGAGTTGAAGGCAGGCCGCGATTTCTAGGCAGACACCGGGTACTACACCCCCTAAGCTCTCCCCAGATTTGAACAGCAATATAATCAAGTGGCAACAACTGTTTTGTGTGGCAAAAGAAGAGCCGGAAGAGAAAGAAGCCACGAATGCAGTCTTGTCGCTCCCTCAGCGGATCTTTTATGGTCGCAGCTCGCTCCAGCCAGCGTTTATGCCTCGCCGCATCTCTTCTTCTTCAGCCGGAAATCGTCGCCTCGTCGCGTTAGTGTCGACGCTGGGCGGATTTAGCGCTGCGACGGGTGTGGCCAGCTAGGCTGTTAGTGGTCGTTTAGTGCTGTCCAGCTGTAATTGCCAGCGGAGGCCACGCAGCCCCGTTACGTTGGCTGCAGCGATGCCTCCAGTCTTTGGCCGAGCGTTGCATCGCCTGATTGAATCCTACGGGTAGGCCGTTGGTGCTGGAGGGAGCCAATGAGGACCCCTGGGCCGGCTATGACTGCTGACGCGGCCGGCTATCGTGGTGACGTTTCGGCGAGGACATCGTTTAATACATGTATGTCGTTGTTGGCAGATATGACTGGATATCATAGTAGCATTCAGTGTTTATTACTACTCTTCTCTCTATGGATTTTGTACCCCGGACAAAGTTTTTACTAGTCAGGCACAAGGCAGACAAGACGTATATACAAGACATATCAACATCAATGAATGACGAAGCTCTTGAAGGCTATTCGCCAGTAATCTTGATTTCTCTTTTTTTTTTTCAGAAACTTTCTATTTCTCCTTTTATCCTATCCTTTCTCTTTGTCACCTTGTATCTGATGAAAGCTCCTTGATCATTTTCTGCTTTTACTTGTTTGGTTTGTTATCATTCCTCGTGAAATCGTCATTGCCATCACGGGAGAGCCTCTTCCCAGATGTGAAAGTCGGCGTCCTCTCGCTTGTAATGGTCTGCGATAAGGCTCGACAGATGGTCGCGTGAATGTGTGCCCCTATAGTCCCAAATGGTTAGCTACATGCTCAACTCAAGACACGAAATATCTGCTCGGATAGAAGAAAAACTGATGTAGAAAAGAGATGCAGAAAAAGCGATGCAGAAAAGCGATGCAGAAAAGCGATGCAGAAAAGGGATACATCTCGTGTTCAACTTACAGGTTTGTGATATAAGTGTCGATAAGCTCCGGCGGAATCAGCTCCGTGAGTGCGGTTCGAATCTCCGCGCCACTCACCAGAGGACCGTCCGAGAAGCTCACAAACGTCGACGAGTCGCCCCATTCAATCAGCGAACTCTCGTCAAAGGGGCTCTCCGGGCTCAGCTTGTAGATGCCGTTGAGCACGACAACAGCAGCGCCCTGCTCCTTGGCGGCTCGTGCAATAGCAGCAGAGCCAGCATCGGCTACAACACCACCCGTGGCAACAACTGCTCTTGCACCAATAATGACCTTGTTGACTCTTGACATGTAAGCCATTAGTCCGCCATTCATCACATTCACCACCGTGACGCCGGCTGCCGACAGCTTCTTTCTAAATGTGGCATGCTGGTTCTCGGGCGAGTGTTGTCTTCTCGGCGGCGCCATGGCGAGGAGGACGGTAAACTTGCGCTTTTGGGCGGCGCGAAGAATAAATCGTTCAGTTGTTGGGGATGGCTGGTGGACCAGTATCAAGTCTCCAGGATGGATCTGCACTTCAGCAGAGGCGGCAATCTGGTCATCCACCTGGCTGATTTCGTCCTTGATCTCCTCGATACCGTCAATCACTTCAGAGCGCAGCGCATGGATCTGGCTCGCGTTCCCCCGCCAGGTAGGGGTCGAAGCGCCTGAAGTCTTGAAAGGCGACACATTTCCGTCAGTGGGAGGCGAGGTCGACAGCAGGTGAAACAGTGATTTGGGCGGATTGATGGAGCTATAGGAGGAGACGAGTGGAGGGCGTGAGGCACTGGTTGAACTATCGACTGAGTCGAACCGTTTTGACGACCACTGCTGGCTGATGGAGGTGGGCGGGACAATGTCAGTTGGAGTGGGTGCTTCGCTGGCCGATTCATCGCCTGCATCGCCTCGATCTTCAGACGCCTCGTCTCGGATCAGGCCCAAAACTCGGCGCACAATGTTGCCAATGACAAGCTCGTTGGGCTGGGCGTCGACCAGTCTACGGCCGGTTCTTGAGACGTTGATCAAGAGGCTGTCGACGTCGTGCCATTTTGAGCGCGCAACGACTTGGAGCAGGATGTGGGCGGTAGCGATGGCGCAAGGCTCGGATCCTCTAATCTGTCTTCGCTTCAGAAGACTACAAGCAGCGTATTGTCAGTATCAAGCTGTCTGGCAGTACACCACCCTTCGCACCGCGGCCAATGAAATCAAAGTCGTGCCGCAATGCGACAATCTTATCGTGCCCCGCATTGCAGGCTACTGACGGATCACATCACATACGATATCAAGCTGTTGATGGAAGCTTCCAACTGTTGTCCCTTGAGAGATTTCAGGAATTTGTCGAGGTCGAGCGCGTGGCCCGCAGATACGGAGGGCATCGTAGACTCTGTGGCTGGCGAGCGACGGTGTTTTGGCGTTCGTGTGCGGTTATCGAAGGGCCGATGCTCGGTGGGATGACTGGCAGCGCTATGACTCGAATTTTGTGCGACAGACAAGGACTCGGTTTCTCGATAGCTGCGCGGGCTGCGAGTTTCTGGCGAAAGACGTGTGAGAAGAAAAAAAAAATAGAAATTACGGACGTGATAGCGTCAAGTGATGCTAGAGGTGCGCTCGCTTTATCGCAGCTCGGGAATGGGTGTGGTGGGAGTGGGCGGGGTTTGGCTCTGGGTTGGTTTGTGGGCGCAAGAAGAGCCTTTGCGATCGTGACTCAACATGCAAAAGCCTGTGGTAGTGGCGTCGAAAAAGAATTTCGGCCATGCAGCTTAAAGGCAGCCCACCTCGCAGAGTATGCACTAATGTAAGATTTGCGAGCTTAGCGGCCCCGATACCTGAATGCACAGGTCGCTGATACTTTTTCGTATCACAGTAGGCTGAAGCCAAATACGCAGCCAGCCTCTTTACTTATTTCTTCCTGTTCCATCATTCCAGCTTCTTTGATTTGTAGGAAGTTGTATTCGTGGCTTGGGAGGCTAAGATGAATTTGAAAATCAGGTCAAGCACATGTTCGGATACAGACGGGCTGGATTTGACACATGCTAGCGTGGGAACGACTAAAAGGCCAAGAGAAAAGACACGGCTGGGAATCGAACGATGACAGGTACCAACAGCATACGAAGTTTATTGGAATTTACTGTAGTCTTTGGCGATATAAAGTAGACTGCCAACAGGATTAACAAAAACTTGGAATCACCTTTGGTCAGATCCATATGCTTGTAAATGCTGCTTTTGATTCAACTGCAAGATTTGCATACAAGTGCCTGCACCTTGTGTCTGCCGTCTTTATATTCCGACCTCGAGCACTCGATACGCTGCCACACCTCGGCACTGCTGACCGGAAACGGGCTCCAGGCTCAGCAGCGCATTGGACGGTAGGGCTCCCCAACAGCCCCTGCAATGGCCGCTGCAAATCCCCAAAAACCCGCCCTAGCGTGGGCGGCATCTGACCTCCCAGCGCTTGGCCCGCTATACCCTGGCCTTGATGACGACCTGGCCCGATTTGCTTGGGGAACGTCCTTCTGGGTGCCTCAACGCCTGGACGGGCCAGCTAACTGTCAAAACGTGCTAGAGCAACGTGCTTGTGCTTGTAGTCTGTCTTGTACTTGGTCAAGTTTCATTTAGAACAGAGCAAGGCCCCTCAGAGCACAGCCCTTCCATTTTTTTTCCTGGGCGGCTCGTAATAGCGTCGTCTCTCTTCCCACGGCTGTCCTCTTTGTGCATCGCAGTCGCATCTCGTCCCATCTCCCACAAGCCTCGCCTGCGGCTCCATCGCCATCGCCGCCCGCCTCTCTCGCTCCTTTCCGCCCCCTTGGAAGCGACTCACTCATGACATTCGTTTGCCGAGCGCCCTGCGGAGGCTCATTTTAACCCCCCTGGAGTGCGCTGCAGGGCCATTGGCATCGTCCCCGAGCCCGGAAGCCACGAGCGTTGACGCCGCAAGCGGTCTCGATCGCCTCCCCGGCATCTTTTGCGACGCTCCCTTTTCTGGGCCGTCTCTTGTCTCTCCTCTCCAGGCCTCGCCTCGCCTCGTCCTTTCGCATCTTGCATCTCTCCGTCGTCCCGAACAGTCCTTGCGCCCGACCCGCTTCCCGAGGCCGCCTCCGATGTCCCATGGATTGGTGTCTCTGTTCAGTATGAACTCCCTCAACATCATCACCGCGCGCGTGTCGCCGCCGCCGAGTCCCACCCACTCCCGATCCAACAGCATCTCCTCCGGCACGGGCCTGCAGTCCGACGACGACAAGGCGCTCGAGGCGTCTGAGGACAAGGCGGATGGACAGGAGGCCCAGCCCTCGACTGCCGAGGGCTCCCTTTCCGAGAAGCGATTCGAAAACGACGACGAAGCTTCCTTTGCTACCGAAGAGACGCCGCTGTTCTCAAGCTACGAGCCGGAAGGGAAGCGCTCGAGGTGGTGGCATAAGCTGCCGCGAGGGATCGCGTCCAGCGTCATCAACACCATTCGGTGGCTGTTTGCCACGCTGACGGCGCCCGCCTACTTTCTGGTAGCCTGCTTCTACGACGACTTTGGCAAGTTTGCGCCCATGACACAGCTGAAAAGGCTGTTTGGCTTCACTCACGGCGAGCTGGCTGCGGACGATCTATATCCGTCGACTCCAGATTCGAAAAAGACTGGCCGCAATTCGCGGCACCTCGGCGTTCCGTCTACACCGTCTCGCTCCAATAATACATCTTCATCTGGCATATCATCCGAATCGGAAGACGAGCCCCGTGGTGCCAAAACCCGGCATCATCGATCCAAGTCCGTCCAGGCCAGCGAAGAGACCGGCTCGGCGCGGCGATCCATCCGAATCAAACTCAACGATGAAGAACAGCGGAGACATAGAAAGTCTCAATCTGCTTCTCCAGGGAAAGGCGATATCGGTCGAAGCGAACTGTCTGCGCAGCTCAAATCTCCGACATCCCCCATCGCCGCCCTTACCAAGTATCCGAAGACGCCAGCACCGCCCCGACCCTTGATCCCCCGACGACAGCCCTCGTATCTGAATCTATTGGAGCCTTCCAGGAAACAGCAGAAGACGCTAATCCTAGATCTTGACGAGACGCTCATCCACAGCATGTCCAAGGGAGGAAGAATGAACAGCGGTCACATGATTGAAGTCCAGCTCAACACTGCGACTCTGGGAATGAGTGGGCAGAATAGCGTTGCGCAGCATCCGATCCTGTACTGGGTAAACAAGCGACCTTACTGTGACGAGTTTCTCCGCAGAATATGCAAGTGGTTCAACCTGGTTGTTTTCACAGCTTCTGTTCAGGAGTATGCCGACCCCGTAATTGACTGGCTCGAGTCGGAAAGGAAGTTTTTCTCTGCAAGATACTATCGCCAGCACTGCACATATCGACAAGGAGCGTACATCAAGGACTTGAGTTCTGTTGAGCCGGATCTGAGCAAGGTGATGATTCTGGACAATAGCCCGCTGAGCTATTTGTTCCATGAAGGTGAGAGTTTCTGACTACGACTGGATCATATATATGCGGTTCTGACCATTCTTGCCCCATAGACAATGCCATACCGATCCAAGGCTGGATAAATGACCCGACAGATAGTGATTTGATGCATTTAGTACCTTTGCTGGAAGGCCTCCAGTACGTTCATGACGTTAGAGCTTTACTAGGGCTACGCAGCGGCGAATACGGCCATCTCCAAGCATAGAGGATTATGGGAAACGTTTACGGCAAGATTTGTTTTTGTTCCTAATTTATTTCTGGTTTTGTTTTTGCTCCTCTCAAAGTATCTATATACATAATGCAACCTGGCAAAAAACTGGCAGTCCTTTGAGGCGAGGAGACAAGCGACGAGCGACGAAGCGAATGAAAGGTGGACGGGGAGCTTAGCGAGGAGAGGGAATCTAGCTGATGCCAGCTTAGACTCTTTATTTCTTTCTTTTTTCCAGTTTTCTCTCTTGAGAAAACAAAAGCGACCCAATTGTATGGATAGTTATACGAAGCAAAAACGTCATGGGAGTTATCATTACACATTTGGTATTCATCTGGCCGGCATGAGCAACAATGTTCTTTGCAACCAAGCGGGAAAGGGCCTATTTCTTTTAAACATGGCATTTGGTTTTGTTCCGGCGATGAGGGTAGTTTAGGCATTACGATGGGAAGAAGAGGCATGATTTTATGGGAAGCTTTTGCTTCGAGCCAATACAGGGACTGCCGTGGTTTTTTGCGAGTTTTCTTTTACTGCGTGCCTTTGTTGCTTAAACTTGGAGAATGTGATTTGTACACACTTTGTATGATGCTGTTTTTGGATGTCGACGTTGGAACTAATTGTATAACATGCTGTATTCGTATATCCTGAATTTTGAGAGATTTCTTGCTCGCCCTTGTGGATTGAGATGCTGTCCTGATGACGATCGTGTTTTTTGGATGACCGAGGTTGGATTACAGTGAAAACGTGCCCCACGCCACGCCCCAGCTGAAGTTGACAATCCCCGCAGTGGATCTTTTGAGCGAGAAACAAATGGAAGCCAGGATTCGCTCATACTTGGAACATACGTTGGGGCAGGATCGGATGGGTCGTCGTGTGTCATGGATCAGGACCAACGTGTTGTAATTGTTCTTTTGGCATCTTTACTGCTGCCATGGTTGATGTGGAGGAGGACAGCGGTCTGTTTAGGTCGTGTGCTTGGTTAAGTAGGGAGAGTTGAGATTCGTCAAGATTGTCTCGGGTCTAATTGTCTTACAATGGCCTTGAACTGTTAGTGCAGAATGCCGAGGCATAGCCTGGATCAAAGCAAGATCGTCGCCAATGGGTAGCAGCTGCAGACGTGTTCATGTAGACGCATGTATCTCTTACATACATGAGATACTAAGGTAGGGCACATCCAACCTTCAAGGACAGGGGGCAGAACGCAAGATGCGCAAGTTTGCATTATTACCTAATCCAACTTGGAAGTTGCAAGCTGGACAGTAGCATAGCAACGCAAACAAATACCGGTTAAAGGAGGGCTTTTTCTCAATCAAGGCGTTAGAAAACTGACGTTAACCTTGAGTCGTTACCCAAGACAATTTGTCTCACCATGGAAAAAAAGAATTTCCTCCATCCGGCATCCGCCCAAAAAAAAAACGCCTCCAAACCCGTCAAAAGGCGTAGTCGTGACATCATCGTCATGACGAAATCGTTTTGCAAGCCAAGTAGTAGCAGTAGTATGTTAGAGAATATACTTTGGGCGAATCGAGATGCTAAGAGGGGGAGAATAAAGACGTAATTGATTTGCTAGGTTAGTTTGTTGGATGAGCTTAGCTCCTGCCTTGCCGATGGAATTGGGCGGAATACAAATACCTGCTGCATTTGCCCTTTCTCTTCTTTTCTTAAGATCTGAGATCTGAAATTAAACAAACCTCCTAAGACTATACAATTCTTCGCCTTTTTGACCTCTTCATCGCCTCAACTTCTCGAATTCATCACAAATAGTCAATTCATCTCACAATGTCTCTTCAATGTAAGTCGAAAGCTCACCAAAAGCTCCCCAAATCTCACCAGAGCTTCCCCTCTCATCATCTTCTCGCCACTCTCCAAAACCCCCCTCCTCTCTCTCAATTTGCCGTAATCAAAAGCTCATCAAAATTCTCTAGACTTCCCTGCCGTCAAGCCCTCGGCCATCGCCCTCGGCACCTTCTTCAACCACGGCGTCGACCTCGTCGTCCTCTCGCCCATCTTCGGCCAGACCTACCACCGCGCAAAGGCCTCCAACACCAAGGAGGAGTTTATCCGCTCGCGCGAGGCCGGCGGCGCCGCTCTCGCCTGGGGCACGTCCTTTGTGGGCTCGGCCCTGCAGAGCTACGGCGTGGGTGCGCTGCTCAATGCCACGGGCACGCTGACCCACAAGGGCGCGGCGTACGTGGGTGCTCTCATCTTTGCGGCCACTTCTGCTCCCAGCGTAAGTTTCTATTGAATAATGCCACTGTCTCGTTGCTCAAGCTAATGCCTCATTCTTTGCAGTTCATCACTCAGGTCTTCAGCGAAAAGAGGCCTCTTGACACCGTCGGCGTCAATGTCGCTGCCAAGCTGCTCGAGACTGTCGGCCTGGCTCTGGTTCTCAACTGGTGGGGAACCAGGACCAACCCCTTTGAGTAAAGCAAACAACCTTTCCTCATATCTGAAGTCTGTAATTTTCGGGAGTTGGGATGGGAATCACCGAATGTCTGTAGTAAAAAGCCCCATCACATCTGATGGTTTACTGTAACAACAATTTTATTAGTCTAATTTGAGAGCTTTGTTTATATTAAAACATACTTTGAGAATATCTTTTTCACCACCGACTCGTAGAAACAATTGACAGTCACGTCAGACTCCAAGAAACAAAACCTTGGCTAGGGCTTGTAGTAAAAATGCAAAAGATTTTCCATTGATCAAGAAAGTACTTTATATACCTGAACGCCGCCGTTTGCCCCAACAAATGTTCTTACTGCTGCAAGACATTCCCCCTCTGGTATTGTTAATGTACACCCAGATTAAGCGCTTCGCATCAACAGGATCCCACATCATCCAAACACTTTCCTTCATCCCCTCACCCTCTCTTTTAATTTTTTCCCTTTTACGCCTTGGATTCGCCCTTTGTCCAGAAAGACTGCTTGCTGCCCTCCTTCTGCACCAGCTTAACCAGCGAAGCATAAGTGTCGCTGTACGACTCCTTGTCGTCATCCTCGTCCTTGTCAGCCTCCTTGGAAGCCTTCTTCTTGCCCTCGGCCTTCTCCATGACCATGACCACGCTGGTAGGTCGCTTGGTCTTGGCGGCGGCACCGAGCTCAGCGCGCGATGTGACGAAGATGAAGGGCACGTTGTGGTCTTCGCAGAGCACGGGCAGGTGTGAGATGACGTCCATGGGGGAGATGTCGCCGGCGATGACGACGACGCCGGGGAAGGAGGTGTAGCCGGGGGCGCTGGCGGCGGACTTTCGCAGGGTCTTGACGACTTCCTTGACACCACGCTTGAGGGTACCGTTCTTGGCGGCTATTTGTGAATTCGTAGTCAGTAAATTGTAGGCTCATCTGGTTGAAGCAGAAAACACCAAAAGAGTGTGCGTTCGTGGGCTCAATTCTTACCTTTTCGGATCGTCTTGCAGATCTTCTTCTGGCCCTTCTCATCAGCCAGAGGGACGGCAAAAGGCACAACCTTTCTCTCAAGAGCAACCTCAGGTGCCTTGTCCTCCTCCATGTCTGAGTCCTCGGAGCCCTTCACGGGGGAGATCTGGCCAGCGACATCCTGCTGCAGCTTCTCGTCCAGAACAGTGGCGAGCTTCTCCTTCTTCTCCTTCTTGTCTTTCTTCTCCTTCTTGTCCTTCTTCACGCCGGACTCTTCGCTGCGCTTCTCCTTCTTCTCCTTCTTCTCCTTCTTGTCAGGTCGTTCAGAGGCCATGGCTGCTGTGTGTGTGATGCGAAAACGATGCAAGAAAAATCGAGAAACGAAGGATGAACAGAACAATTGAGTGCCTACAAAGTTTATGTAAAAACTCAATCGACAGACTTGATCCAATTAGCGTCTTTTACACCAATTGAGAGTCTTGCGCAACTTGGTCGCGTTTTTTGTCAATGTCTTGTCGTCCTCGCACGATCGCTCTTCAAAAATTTCCTACTCAAGCCAAACTTTTTTTCTCGGTGAGGGGACCCTCTCAAATTTCTCGGCGTTTTGTAGGGCCGATGCCGAGCGCGGTGAAGAGAGTATCACGTGATGAGCTTGCGAGCCTATCACGTTGAGCAAGATTCAGATGACTTAATCGAGCTACGGACTCTTGATCAGGTATTTTACTTACAATGAGAAGACACAGCCTTTTTAATCATCAATAGCGATGTATGAGTAAATCAAACTTCTGAAGCAGAGGATTCAAGCTGGATAAAGAATAAAATTGAAAGTTGTTTGCTATCTTCTGGCATTTGTCTCCACACATGGCCAAGTCACACTGATATCTTACTTGAGTACTCAGAGAAGACCAGAGCATCGCTCACTGTTTCTTTGCTGCTCGCTTTTAAATTGAAATAACTCATAGAGTCAACCGTTTCTATTCTTTTTCACCTGATCTAGACGCTGATATACACTGGGTCTCCCGGACGCCCATAATCCAACACAAGTCACTTTATGCACCATTTTACTCCTCCTCGTCGGCAAACTCAGCACGGCCAGCCTTGGAGTTGAGGTAGTGGTTTCTGTTTCAAGGGTTAGATCCAGTTTCTTTTCGTTTGTAATTCGACAATCGTACCTCTCGGTAGCCCAGTTCAACAGGTAGTAGCCGGCCAGCATGGGAGGGAGCCAGTAGAAGATCTGGGCCTTGGTGCGGCGGAAGGTGTTGAAGATGGCATCGTGGGCAGCGCCGGCAAAGGGGTTCTGACGGTTGGCGGAGATACCGTAGTCGATGATGCCCTTCTGCTTGGCACCACCTATTATCATCGTGTGTTAGCATGCGAGTGACTCTTTCGATATTCGTAGTTCGATCCAAGCTCGGGCGTCCGTCGCAATCCTTGTCCGTCTGCCAGTCCAAACTATATTCTGCTTCTCCTCCGACTCATCCAACCTCTTTCATTGTGCCAATGGACATCCATTGCTCTTCCACTCCCCACCATCCAGCATTGTGCATCCTCTTTCGCGGTCCATCCATTGTAACGATTCGACAGGCAAAGTTCACTTACCAAAGGAACCCCAGTCGCCGAGCCAGCTAGTAGAAAAACAGTCAGCATCACCATCAATTGACCAAAAGCAATCGTGTATGGGCAGGCGTCGCATCGTCGACTCTCGCATCTCGTAGAAAAGCCGCAAGTCGGTGGTACGATTGGCCGCATATGCCGGGGGAGAGGCTGCACGTACTGGCCTTGCTTGGGTGCAGGGGCGCCGCCGCCCTGGAGGATCTGAGTAGGTCTCATCGTCGCGGATTAAGCAAAGGAAAGTTCGGTGTTGCGATTCCTTTTCGACAGTGGGAGAGGGTGGAATGAGTTCGGGTTCGGAATTGGTGAAAACGCAGAAGCATCCTCGCGGGTCCAGCCGAGCTTCGCCCGAATAGGCATGGCGCGCCTGCTCGGGCGGAAAATCAAGCAAAGCACCACCAACTGCGGGACAATCGATCGAGTCGAAACCTCATAGGCAGAGCTCAGAGCTTCGTAAACCGCAGAAGAGCCAGTTTCGCGCAGCTCTTTTGGCAAAATCCGGGATTCAATCAAGCCCTATTCTGTGTTTGTAAAAGCTGTGATCCCAAGATGGCGGCCTTTGCGCGGACTCTCAACCTCATGTACCGCATGGCCATCCCGGCCTCTGCCGGCGCATTCCTCCTCTCACAGTCCATTTACGATGTTCGCGGTGGCACAAGGGCTGTTATCTTCGACAGATTGTCCGGTGTCAAGGAGGATGTCATCAACGAGGGAACGCACCTTTTGATTCCTTGGGTGCAGAGGAGCATCATCTTTGACGTGCGGACGAAGCCCAGGAACATTGCCACCACCACTGGCAGCAAGGATCTCCAGATGGTCAGCTTGACGCTGAGAGTCTTGCACCGGCCAGACGTCAAGGCTCTGCCAAAGATTTACCAGGTAAATATATACATATAGCAATTAACTAAGCATTCTTGGCTAAGACGACTCGAAATGTAGAACCTCGGCGCAGACTACGATGAGAGAGTCCTCCCCTCCATCGGAAACGAAGTCCTCAAGGCCATCGTCGCCCAGTTCGACGCCGCCGAGCTCATCACCCAGCGCGAGGCCGTCTCGCAGCGCATCCGCAGCGACCTCACCCGCCGCGCCGCCGAGTTCAACATTGCCCTCGAGGACGTCTCCATCACCCACATGACCTTTGGCCGCGAGTTCACAAAGGCCGTCGAGCAGAAGCAGATTGCCCAGCAGGACGCCGAGCGTGCGCGCTTCATTGTCGAAAAGGCCGAGCAGGAGCGCCAGGCCAACGTCATCCGCGCAGAGGGCGAGGCCGAGAGTGCGGAGACGATTAGCAAGGCTATCGCCAAGGCCGGTGATGGACTGGTGCAGATTCGAAAGATCGAGGCGAGTAGGGAGATTGCGCAGGCGCTGTCGTCGAATCCCAACGTGGCGTATCTGCCTTCGGGAGGAAAGGGTGGTAGCGGAAGCCAGTATTTGCTGTCTGTTGGCAGGGCGTAAGATGGATTTGTAGGAATAATGAGAATGTGAGGCATGGATGGAGATTACACCCGCTCATTGCTGGGTTAGGGTATAGGCGGGGGAGGGGGGATCAAATCACGACAATATTGTACTTTTAGCTATAGCAGACCCAGAGAGGCCTGTCATTGAAGAATAAAAAAAGAAACCCATGCTCTATTCCTGGCGTCCAGATATTATTGTAAAGTTCCTAAATGCAATGCATGCTTGAGCTATGCCGAGTAAAGTCTCTGTATACTAGAGGAAGATGATTAAATTCCAAGCAGCCAACGCAAACGTGTAGATGGGTATTCAACCTGGACGCTCCAATGGGTATTCAGCCTAGGGTCTTCAATCTAAACACTCCCCGTATTGTTCTCCGAGTAACCGAATAGCCTCAGTTCAAGCCAGACGGAACCGGTTTTCGATAATTGCTTCAGTAAGGACGCCTCCACCTTCAGGGGGCGTAATCTCGCCATCAACAACCCGCCAGCCCTTTCTCTTCAAATCATTCCACACATCCATGACCCGTAGTCGAACCAAGTCTCCAGCCGCTCTAGCATCCTCTCCAGAGTCATGACCAAGCATCTTCGGTCCCGTTTCCTGCTGGATCTTGACATTCAGGTGAACGCTCATCAAGGTCTTTAGGCCAAAGCGATATGGTAGGCCCATTCTGTGCGGGTAAAGCAGAACGGTGTCGATGACGGTCGGGTGCACAACGCGGACGGCGTTGAGGTCGTTTTCTAGGCCGTGGCCGATGAGGGGCGTTGATGGGGATATAAGCGAGAAGAGGAGGTCTCGCGCAACTTCGGGGGAAGAAACGATTTTGAGCTTTCTTTTCTTAGATTTCACCTCGCCGTCTTCGCTTCCCGTCTCTTCGCCTCCCTTAGTCGGCTTGAGATCGTCGTTGACAGACCAGGGTTCAGCTCCAGCGAGGTCTTCGGGCCAGACGCCTGAAAATCGAGAGTTAAGATCCAAGATCTCTCCCACGGGTTGGACCAGGACGTCTAGCAAGTCTTCACCAGTAGGCCATGATGTAGCTGTCAAACGCACCAGCTCAAGGCCGTAGACTGTGTAGCACATTTCGCAGTCAAAGCAAACTGCTCTGTCCGCGGGAGCGAGAGGATTCTCCGGTGTCTCTGCAAAGTTGAGAACGGCCGCCAGCCGTTTCGGGTCGCTTGCTTTGAACACATGGTGCTCATGAGTGAAGCATCCGGCCGAGTCGCCAACTTCCTCGCCACAGCAATGGTATCGCTTGGGCACTCTTGTCTTGTCACCTGGCTGCTTCTCTGGGAGATAGGTTTTGCCCCAGTGGAACTTGCAGGCTCCTCCGGTTGTCAAGGCGCCATCCTCTTCTCTCCGTCCAGGGAAGACCTGAAATCTCTGTTGGCAACGATCGCATTTCTCCCATCCCTTTCCCGCCTCCATGCCATCCAAGGCCGATTTGATTTGCTCCTCTGTTGGAACAGTAGGGACGTATCCATGAGGTCCCATGTTGTCGAGTGGCGTGATGATGCGTTTCAGTAGCTGAACTTCTTGTGCGTTTGTAAGGCCAGTCTCAATCTTCTTAGCCTCTCCGTCGACCATGTTGTCTTTCTTGTGCTTCTTTTGGGCATCTTGCTTTTCTTTGGCCCGAGTCTCTTTCCACTGGGCCGCAGTCATGCGCTTGTATTGCATGACCTTGTTCTTCATGACGTTTGAGTAGACGGCTGGCTTTTCTATAGCGCAAGCTTGCTCTTCATCAAGAGCTCTGATGATGAGGTCTTGGTCAGACAAAAGTAGATTCTTCTCTTGGGTTGTTACACTCTTCTTCAGTTCCTCATTTAGGCGTTTGAATTCTTGATGCACAAGTCTGAGGAGTTTGAGCCGGATTTCGTGGCTAGCTGGGGAACTTTTGAGTAGTCGAGGATTGAGAGTCTCAGCTTTCTTTGATTTTGGCACAACCGTAGTCTTGGATCCGGATAGAGCACTTGTTTGATTCTTTGCGGTTGAGGAAGAAGGGGCAGAATTATCTGCAGTCTGGGTTGTTGAGGGTGTAGCCTTTCTTTTGAGTGGAGGAGGAGAGATGGGACGCGTAGCGCTTTGGGGCACAACTGGCTTCTTATGCTCCTCTTTCGTTTGCTTGGTCTGACCATTGGCAGCTGCACCAGTTTGTGTATTGAGGGAAGCGTCGTCGACCTTTAGGCGTTTGTTCGGGCGATCCTGGTCTGGAGGCGACAATATATCACTCTTTACCGGCTCGCCAACACTCTCTCCATCGGTCTTGCTGTTGTCCTTTTCATGCCCAAAGATACACTGAAAGGCTGTGCATTTGTTGCCTGCTGGGCAGGGAATGTGCTTGAGTGAGAGGCTCATGTTGGCCTTGCAACACTGAAAGTGAGGAACCAGTGACGCGTGATCTATATTTGGATAGCTAGAATGTTCATTTGCGCAGCATTCTGTAAGGAACAAGTATGTAATAGGGCGTGTGTATGATCCGTCGAAGCAAACGACCGAGCAAGTTGCTCAAATGTTTGCCAAGCCAAAGATAGTGTTTGGTTGATGATTGGGAACGATTCAAGATACACGGCACGCTGCATCTGAGCCTTTAGAACTGCAGGGGGGCGAGCCAGGGGCGGAAGCGCCGACATTTAGGCGCAGGCTGCCGAGCAGAAGCGCTGGGGACACTAAAGGCCGCTAAATAACAATGACGGGGGTGCTGATGTCTTCAAATCGCGTACTTGTGTGGTGCTCAAGTGCTGTTGATGCTACTTGATGGAGAAGCAGATAAATTAGATGCGAGATGGAATAAGTGATCTTGTATTCGAAAACCAGAATTGGAAAGTTTTGATTTTTTGGGTTCCCCGTACTTTGCGCGGTAACAACTTGAAGAACTGGTCGACATTGCCGCTACTGTGTATCACATGCGACTGTGTGCATCAATTTACTTAGTTTTGAACGTTTTTACTCCTTACCAAGGACATCCAGTAAGTGGTCTTATCCATACATCCATGTATCAACAAGAGATGCAGATTCATGTATGGTAGTAGAAGAGAAAAGATTCTCCTTTTCAACTATTTTCAGTCATGCAGTTGATTCTCTAGGCAAAAAGACAGAAGTATCACCTCAGTTTGCAGGGTAATAACCCTGAAGAACCCAAGCTCGACTTGTTTCATTGACGGAATTTTGAATATCTATTCATTTTGAGAGCAGACTCTGTTTATTATTTCAGACCCATGAAATTTTTGATTCATTCGAAACATGGCCATAACCCTTTCGCTGCCAAGTTTCATCACAGCGTGTAAATGGCACCGACAAGGCTATGGGTGCCTGTGGATATCAGCCCACCTCCTAGCTCCGGTAAATACGGCCCGCGAGCGATTACGCATCCTCCTTCAACGTGCCTCGGACATGCCCTACGTAATGCGTGTAAACGCCTATTTCCACCCCTTTCGCAGTGACAGCCTCTCTTGCAGCAAATGTCTGCTCGCCTGGCCGGCTCAAGACTTCTAGGTGCAGCGCTCACCATGGATTTTGCCGGCGGAAGCAACAAGGCGGACCACCTCTGCGTCCTGGTTCATGGAGTGAGTTTTTGGAACACTTCTCTGAGATTCCATCTGTTGGGCTAACCCGGGGACTCGAACAGCTATGGGGGAATCCGAACCACATGAACAACATTGCCAAGACACTGCGAGCCCAACACTCCCCTGACGATCTCTATCTTCTACTGGCTAAGCGGAACAGCGGTAGTTTCACGTACGACGGCATCGAGCTTGGTGGCGAGCGAGTCTGCGCCGAGATTATAGAAGAGCTCAAGACTATTGAGAGCAATGGCGGCAAGATTAGGAAGCTGAGTGTCGTAGGATACTCTCTCGGCGGGCTGGTATCGCGATACGCAGTTGGCCTGCTGTACGCAAAGGGCATTCTGGACTCTGTTGAGTGCATGGTAGGCACATGTCAACCCTACAGGTCGCGAGAGAGAGAGAGGCTGGATCATTGACCATCAAGGACAGAACTTTACAACGTTTGCTTCACCACACCTGGGCGTACGAACTCCCCTCAAAGGATGGCATAATCACATATGGAATGTGCTGGGCGCGAGAACATTGTCAATGTCGGGGAGCCAACTGTTCACCATTGACAAGTTTCGAGACACTGGACGCCCCCTACTATCCGTCATGGCCGACCCGCAGTCTATTTTCATGCTGGGGCTGCAAAAGTTTAGAAGACACACGTTGTACAGCAACATTGTTAATGACCGAAGTGCGGTTTACTATACGACCTGTATAGAGAAGACGGACCCATACAAGGATATAGATCGGGTCAAAGTCAACTTTCTCAAAGATGGAGAGGGCGTGCTATTAGATGCTGCGCATCCCTTCTCTCCGCGACCAAAGGTTCCCGCGCCAATCACCATTTCATCGTTGACCGAAACGGGAGTGCGATGGCTGAGAGGAATCCCGTTCATGGTCACAGTGGGTGTTCTGGTGCCTATTGGCGTGGTGGCGTATCTCATCAATTCAGTTTTTCAAACCATACGAAGCACAAAGCGCATCAAGCTGCACGAAGGTGGCCTGGCGGGCATCGACATCAGGGAGTACCGCGTCCCAATCCTGATCAAGGAGTTTCGTGAAGAGGTCGAACACGTCTACGAGGCCCTGAACAACTCGCAGCACCAAGAATATCTGGCAGACGAAGACGAAGATGAAGAGACAGGCATGAATGCAGAGGATAGAAGCACAATGGCTCGAGAGAGGAGAATGTCCATCCCTACGCAGCCAACGCTGGCCTTGGCACCATGCCAGTTCGAGATGGTTCGATCACTAAACTCACTCAAATGGAGGAAATACCCTGTTTGGATTCAGAACGATCGGCACACGCATGCTGCCGTCATTGTGCGTTTTGAGAAGAAGACATTCAACGAGGGTTGGGTGATTCTGCGACACTATGCGGGTGAGGAGTTTCTGCTATAAGCCTTGCTTTTTTTAGAGAGAAGATGAAGGATGGTAGCATTGCTGAGCGGGGGTTGCGGAACGGCGGCTATAACGGCGATAACTCGCCGATGTACACGATATTTTCTGGGGGAATTTCCCCTCTTTGTTCTTTGTCATATATCATATACATATAGGTAATACGGGATTATACTACTTGCGTGGACGAGGTATTAGCACATAGACCTGCATAGGTACTGCTAGCAGCTCGCACAGCAGAGGAACGGCATATAGCATGGATGTCAGTTAATGGAACATATGATTAGCTACCTGTGCTTAGCAGTCTCAGCGCAACCCGATGGCTGCATGGCTTGGGGTGCGGCTGAATCTTGAATATGCTGGATTTTGCCACCGGATGCTGCAACGATGTGACGGCTCAGTGAACAAATGGCGCTGTACTCCAGCACAGCTATGGTGGGGTCGCAAGCCCGGAGCTTAGCCAGCTGCGCTGCATGGGCAAAACGCCGGTCACGTGAAGCTGCCACCCCGGATTAGGCTCGCGCAGCCAGTTTTCCCCTCACCGGTGGCCAATCACAGCCCCGCCGACCGCGTGCTTATAGCCGGCAGAAAAGTTGATGCTCGTGCCACTGACCTCTGCCGTCAGTCGATTTCATTTCCTCGACCAGAGGCTTTGGAAGCGCCTGCTCCCCTGTTCTTCTGCGCTGTATATTGTGCTGTTACTCTTCATCTTCTTGTTATCACGATTGTCTGATTCACCAAGTCAGCTTGGAATGCGCAGATGCCGGCTTAGTGAAATCGACGTCGAGTGATTGAGGCTTCTGACCAGAGTGTTTGAGCCTTTGACGTCTTCGAACTGAGCCTCCGCACGGATAGCATCAGCATATCAAGACAATTCACCTCAATTACGACTTTAACAACATTCACAATGGTTCTCACACACTCCACCAATCACACCTACTCTCATCCTTTCCCGACCGTCACCCTCGCCTACTTCCTGC
Source organism: Trichoderma gamsii (assembly GCF_001481775.2). NCBI lineage: Eukaryota > Fungi > Ascomycota > Sordariomycetes > Hypocreales > Hypocreaceae > Trichoderma > Trichoderma gamsii. The sequence continues at coordinate 140,784 of NW_020171344.1, read as the reverse complement.
GATACTCCTCCCCTCAGCTCAACCCGTTCGCCGCTCATGTCCTCAGCACCGACACCATCTCCAGCCATGTCGACCCGGAAACGCAGCGCCTCTACACCACCCGCATCCACCTGAAGAAGAGCCGCATGCCCAGCGCAGTATATAAACTATTGCCCGCCAGCGTCTCAGGCGGCGGATCTGGTGAAAAGGCCTCGTATATTCTCGAGACCAGCGTTGTGGATATCAAGGAAGGATGGATGAAGACGGAGAGCCGCAACCTCAATTTCACCGGCGTGCTGTCGGTGGTTGAGAAGCAACACTTCAAGGTGCCGAGCTCATCCGAAGCGGTTGCGCGGAACGAGACGGATGTCAATTCCAGCGTCTCGTTCAAATCGCGGCTCGGAGAGAAACTCAGAGGCAAGCTTGGCCAAGCCCAGGAGAGCAGCGGCACCGGCTGGCTACCTGGGTTGCTCGGTGGGCTTGGCGCAAAGGGCATTCAGCGAAGCATTGAGAGCCTCGCCTCCACCAAGACCATCGACCAGCTCAGCAAGAGCCGCGACGGCATGCGCCTTGTCCTCGAGCGCCTCCGTAATGGAGGTGTCATTGGAGTCATGGAGAAGCTCCGCCAGGAGCGCCAGAGACAAGCCATGACCATGTAACAACATCACAATTGTACCAAGAACAAATGGGAAAAAAAAATCGACACAAAAGCAACAAGGAGCGGTGTGCCGGGCTGGATATCAATATCGCCCGCAGCGCACATCAAGCTTTCATGATAACGGATTACTGTACCCCTACCTTGTATACTATCACTCTTCTTTTCCCTTTCTAACCTTAGCAAGGCGCTGTTTGATTTTTAGTTTGATATTCTACTGGCGTTATTAGGACCGCAAAAAATGGCCGCGGTGGAGTGAAAGTGCTGGCTTGCTGAGGAAGAAGAAAAAATTCTTTGCTGGACCAAGTCACTCATGTGGAAGAAAAGTGTGACATCCCCTCTCTTGCATTGGATCAAGATATTATTATGAAAAAGAAATAAATAAAATTACTCAAAATGAAGACATCTTTGATGCTTAATAATGTGAAGTGGTGACGTCTGCCTTAAGGACCGCGCTCTTTGAGATTCACATATTTACCTTATGTGGGAAGTTGATATAAGCTCTTCGTCTATGGACAGAAATGCATAGATAACGGATAGCATTAAGAATTTTAAGAACAAGTACCGCAGGTCGGCTCGAGCTAAACTGTCGATCCGGGCTGATCACACCGGATGGAAGCGGACGGACGATCTTCCAGCTTGACGTCTCACAAGCAGGTTTATAGCCTCCCACATAGGAAAGTATGCAGGCCTACCTAAGCGGTGTCAATTACAGCGTCCGTGAACAATGTCTCTCCTCAGCCAAATCTTGGATCAGGTAGTCGAGCCGTGGTATTTACTCCATCTCTCCCGCCAACTCCCAAATTTACCCCCAGCTGTCAAACATGCCTTGAAACAGCCACAAAAGCTAAACCATTGAGGTGTCTGGTAGCTCACTGTTTCTCATGGAATGCATACCAGGAAGTAAGTAGTAGAACGCCAGTCTATTGATATTACTCGCCATGATGTAAGAAGTTGTTAAAAAAAGAATGACAGCGTGAACGAGGGCGGCACAAGAAAAAAAATAAAGAGACAAGTGCTTAATGGAATCTTAACAGTACCACTGTCTGCTTAAATTTTCTTGTAAAAGTCACAATGCAATTATCTACTCTAATCTCGTTCATTGTTGCCATGGCATCAGCCGCAGTCAATGATAAAGATGACAAATTTGTAAAATTTGCCTCTATTGTTCCATATCTCTAGTATTTACCATCTCTAGTGAGGCATTGTGGATGATAATCTATTTTGCTCCGTTGTTTCGTGACCTTCAATGGACGTGAACCCGCAATCCTCATCACTGCATGAAGATCAGTACAGATATGTATGTTGTTTTCCCTCTCTTTGTACTTACACTTGCTATGCCATCTTTGTTTTCAACACTCGAACAGTGCACTGATGGATTGAGATTAGCAGATCAGGCACATTCACTCAGAGTAGTAGATCCTGACCAACCTCCGGACTTACTATGCCACTTCTATTACTAAGACGATCCCTGAAATGATAAATACTATGCTATTTTTCTTCTCTCTTGACAGCTGCATAATACGTTGGAACCGATGAATGTAGACAGAATTTTGAAAGCTATGGCTTCGAAGTTTTGGTAAAAGAGATTGGATTGATCCCCAGCGGCAAACGCAGCGTAGCGATCCAGTGTTTTGACCTTTGAACCCTACTTGTTTATGGCGAGAAAACTGAAGGGCCATAATAGTTTAGTAAAGAACAGGGATCAAATATTAAGTCTTTGGAGCCTGGATAATGTAGCTATTGCTCGTTTACAAAGCATATTAGTTATCCCCCGAGGCTGAAACTAGACTATGAAGATGGCTTGGTGCGTTAACATGGCCAATGTGAAACATCTCTATGTCTGCAGCTGTTGCTCTCAATGGCAGAGCGATACAATTAGTGTTACAGGCGAATCGGACTGAGAGCGTCTCTTTCGGGTCCATAGATGGAAATTCGCAGGGGATCCCAAGTTTGTACAAGAGACGACGAGGCTGTTTCATGCTCCATTCTCTTCCTACTACTGTTTCTTAATATTTGTCTGGCTTTCCCTAGGACATATCAGTGAACCAATGGATTTAGAAGATATCCTAGGGTGTAGTCGGTCCACGATCCGAGAGTTCATAAGATCACCTTTCTTGATATCCGCGCGATCCGATGAAAAGTCGGAAAGAGTATTTGATTCATGATTATGATAATCATAGTCTTTGAAAGAAGTTTATACTACTGAAGGGAAATATTTAAATTGCCCACTACAATTTTAGCCATGACACCCGTCCTATGTAGTAGATTTACTGTTTCTACCTTCATTAATTCTCGACTAGAGAGTCAAATATCATCAACTCCTATTACATGCGCATCTGATAGTCCTGAGAATCAGATGATATAACTATCATATAGAGTCTCACTTGCTATTCTCGCGAGTTACCCAGATCCGATCAGTTCATGGTTTAAGCATCATCTCAATGGTAAGGAGGTATCAAAACAAGCTCTTCAGTCAATGTTCTATCAAATTGTAGCACTCGTATTACCAACGACCCTCCTTCTGATTATGTCGAATCTGAGTTTCTAATTAAATAAATCAATGTCTTGTTGTATCATCTACAAAACCATGTATCCCCCAAAATGCTTTGTGTATATCTAGGCATATTAATAACTTGTGTAGTATAATCCGCGTATCCCAGGTAACAAAGTGTTGGGTATCAAATCCCACCGTTTCCCATCTACTCCGATTGTCATTTCACAAAGGAAATAAAACACAAACAAACCAGGGGTAAATTTACCCATGCAAGCGCACGTACACTTCCCTTCCACCCCCCTTTCTTTCATGTCTCTTATCTTGTTCTGTAGTTTTATTTTTCTTCTTTTTCCTCGCCCACCACGTCTTGCAGAAAGTTTTTAGCAAAGCGAGAACACTGCTCAAATGCCTTGTCAAAGCCATCCTGGCCACCGTAATAGGGGTCGCTGACGACTTCAGGCTTCTTCGTGCCACTGTAGTCGCCGTAGAGCATCACCTTGGCCTTGGAGTCTTTGTTTTCGCGCTTGAGGCGTTCGAGGTCTGAAAGGTTGGAGAGGTCCATGGCGAAGATGTAGTCGAATCTGTCAAAGTCGCTTCGCGTAATCTAGACGGTGGTCTGTCAGCTACATGTACTCCATCGCATAATGCCGGGGGCTGAAGAAAGCTGTATGGTGAGAGCAAGGGCCAACTTACGCGGCGCGCATCGTGATCGTAGTCGAAGATGTCGTGCTTCTCCAGAGTTTCCAGTGTTCGGTCATCCGGTGGTTCGCCTGCATGATACGCAGCTGCACGTCATGGTCAGCATCTCGTCCAACACCTCGAATCGCTTCTTCTTGGCCGTGACAAACCTGTTCCGCAGGAATCAATATCTCCAATCTTGTCCTTGTACTGTGGCTGCGCCGCCATGTGTCTGAAGATTCCCTCTGCCATCGTCGACCGGCAAATGTTGCCCAAACATACAAACAGGACCGACACGGGTTGGCCGGGCAAATAGGCCTGTCTCTGCACCGCTGCTTGTTGTTGCGCCGCGGTCAAGGACGCCGTTCGGTTTGGTCGCACGGGAAACATGTTGTTGACGCTCGAAATGGCACACGAATCAAGTTGGAAGGTATGAGAAAAGAAAGGAGAGCGTTTGGTCAAAGACGGCGTAGATGTAAGAGGTAAGTCGAGGTTGGCACGTCAATTGGTAATAATAGAGCCATGTAAACCGTCTATCCTTACATGGAATAGAACCTGCACCCCACATACGGAGTTGTGCTGGTGGAAAGGCGCTGGTGAGCGGCGGATTAAATTACCGAGCATTACCCTGCGCCTGGAGATGCTGCCATTCTCCCCTTTCTACGGTTGTGCAATCTCATTGGCTCTGATTGCATCCAGGAGAGATGATGTATGACGAGCTGATGTATGGGAACATGCACGGACACTCAGGGACTCCTTGAAGGAGCTTCCGCAGCGCCATACAGACGTATTTATAGCGGCGATTGGTCTGCTTCCACTAGCCCTTGTCTTGTCTAAGACAGCCTTAGACAGGGCGATGCGATAGTGTTGATGTGCCGGTCTGGGATGCGGGTCTCGGGAGTGGCTGCGGTCGAGCGAATAGGCCAGCCTTGGTAACTGACAAGGACAAGGGCAATGCAGAGGAGATGCACAAGGGCAGATGTAGGGTTGAATATGCATAACTGGCTGTTTGAGTTTGGATATGGCCGAGTATCAGCAGTATACAAAGGTAAAAGTAACTGCCGTGTTGGTCCAACGAGTCGCTAATATTGATCTTTGTGTATATGAAGAACCTGCCAAGGCTATTACTTTGCTTCAATTCTACACTGGCCGCCGTTGCCGCTCGTTTCGGCCCACTCCGCCGGGCTGGCTGTTGGTACATGGAGACTCAATCTACTATACATCTCCCTGGACGTGAGCCATCAACACCTCTCTGTCAAGATCCCACGCAGAGGTCTTTTAGTCCAACTTGGGTGTGAATTCCATGTCAAAACTCTTCCTTAATGCCCCGCCATATTGGGTTACATCAGACTCTAGCCTCATAGCTGGATAGATGCAATGTAGTGGCGCTATCTATAGCCAAGATTACCTACGCAACTGTCATGAAGCATGTGACGACTCCACGATCTGACAATGAAAAGCTTGCCTTGGTTAACATGGAACCGCTGACCCGTGAAAACGCCTCAATTCCAGTCTTTCTTGCAAAACGCGCCAAGAGGAGGAAGAGGGTACTTCATATGCCAGGCCTGATTGCGCGCGGCTAGTGATGCCATCACATCTCGGCAGCCCGCTGCGATTGGCTGCCGCGCTGGCCTCGACCGTGATTGCTGGTTTGTTGCCGTCGTATCCATCAACCGCATTATCCACCCAGGACACAGCGCTCGCTAGTGCCGCCGAGCTGATGTTTGTCTGGACGTTGCTATAGGCTCTGCTGGGCTTCGTATTACGGCGCAGCCAACCACGGGTCGCGCTGCCAGCCCGGATGCCCAATGGAGTATGTATGTGCATGCATGTAGTTTTAATTTTCTTCAGACGCAGCCTGGCCGCGTACGCTGTTAGTCGATCGTCTCTGCTCTTGTTTGAAACTTGTTCTCGCAATCTCTTCCTTCTCTCTTCTCTGTCTACTTGCATCGAGTTGCTGCCATCACTTGTCCACATCTCTTAGTTTCGGCCCCGCGATAGAGTCCTGAGTTTCAGTCGATCCCGGCTTTGGCGCCCCAGAACAAGCTCCCGACAGCACTGTACAGCCCCCCTGAAAGCTCCAGCCCACAGCGGCTCAGCGCAGACTTAAACCCCTCTTCTCCCCCACACGCCTCGAGAAATCCAAGGCCACTTCACGCAACAACTCCCAGAAGCGCAGCCATGGCGGATCTCCAAGGACGCAAAGTATTCAAGGTCTTCAACCAGGACTTTGTAGTTGATGAGCGCTACACCGTCACCAAGGAGCTTGGCCAGGGAGCGTATGGAATTGTCTGGTGAGTTGCCGGCGCTTACACCCCGCATATTGTTGACGATACTTGTCTCCTGCTATTGATGCTGGCTTGGAGCCCCTCCCCACCGCCATCATCGAGATCAATTTTTTTGCTAACGATAAGGACTCGATAACAGCGCCGCGGTCAACGGACAGACCAACGAGGGCGTCGCCATCAAAAAGGTTACCAATGTCTTCAGCAAGAAGATCCTCGCCAAGCGCGCCCTGCGCGAGATCAAGCTGCTGCAGCACTTCCGCGGCCATCGCAACGTGAGTGACAACCCGGCCTGTCGAGCAGAACGACGACTGCGATTGAATATTCTACACGGAAACTGACGTCTACGGAACCTACTAGATCACATGTCTCTATGATATGGACATCCCGCGACCAGACAACTTCAACGAGACATACCTCTACGAGGGTCAGTACCACCGAAGCGAATCGTGCAGGACAGTCTCCTACAGAGGCTGGACATGTCGGTTCAATATACGGCCGCATGGCTAACCAATACATATAGAGCTGATGGAGTGCGACTTGGCGGCTATTATTCGTTCCGGCCAGCCTCTTACAGATGCCCACTTCCAATCCTTTATTTACCAGATCCTCTGCGGCCTCAAGTACATCCACTCCGCCAACGTTCTTCACCGAGACTTGAAGCCGGGCAACCTGCTTGTGAATGCCGATTGCGAGTTGAAAATCTGCGATTTCGGCCTTGCTCGTGGCTTCTCTGTCGATCCCGAGGAGAATGCCGGGTATATGACTGAGTATGTTGCCACGAGATGGTACCGTGCGCCAGAGATTATGTTGAGCTTCCAGAGCTACACAAAAGCTAGTACGTTAATTTCGGTCTCATATCCCTAGGATTATTCTTCCTGATGAACGAATTCTAATCAAAATCGCAGTTGATGTATGGTCTGTGGGCTGCATTCTTGCTGAGCTCCTGGGAGGTAGACCGTTCTTCAAGGGTCGTGACTATGTCGACCAGCTTAATCAGATTCTGCACATCCTCGGAACACCGAATGAGGAAACCCTCCGCCGCATCGGATCGCCTCGTGCCCAGGAATACGTCCGCAACCTACCATTCATGCCTAAGAAGCCCTTCCCAGCTCTGTTCCCCGATGCCAACCCCGACGCCCTTGATCTTCTCGACAAAATGCTTGCCTTTGATCCTTCGCAGCGTATCAGCGTCGAACAGGCGCTCGAGCACCCGTACCTTCACATATGGCACGATGCGTCTGATGAGCCCGACTGCCCCACGACGTTCAACTTCGACTTCGAGGTGGTTGAGGATGTTGGTGAGATGCGAAAGATGATTCTGGATGAAGTTTTGCGTTTCCGACAGCTTGTGCGAACAGCCCCTGCTTCTGGCGGTCAAGCCGCCGCTCAGCAGATGCAGGTCCCGATGCCCCAGGCTGGTGGTCAATGGACGGCAGAAGATCCGCGACCGCAGGAATACTTGGGCCACGCCAACGGGCTTGAGCAGGATCTTGCAGCAGGCATGGACATTAGGAGATAAATGCGTTGAAAGCAATCAAGTTACAGTTTAGCATGCATGTCTATTGGTGTTTGAAACAAGAGTTATAAAGAGGTCTTATGTCAAAAGGCTCCATCCATCACCCATGGATTTACAATGGGACAGAACCGCGAAAATACAAGAGAGGGGAGTTACTTTATTGGGAAGCAAGTTTGCCGACGCTGGAAACAGTATTAGGCCAGCCAAAATGCGTGTGTTGAAATGGAGCGAAACTTGGGACGAATTCTGGACATCTACGATACACTTTCCATAGCCCATCCGAGCATAATTTTCTGAATGATTAAAACAGCCTTTGTGCCCATCCTTTTCGTTAAGTCTGCTCCTTGTTGTTGCAACTAACTCACTCTTCTTTTTTCCTAGTGCTGATACTAACAGGCGAGGCTGACTTCCACGGTAGTTGTCGTAACTAAACGATAGAACTAGGCCGTGCAGCCCATGTAGTGTAAAGAAAGACAGGATCTAGGGAACATTATAGAATACAATGTAGGAGAATTTAATAATCTAGCCTCAAGTCTTGTGGCGTACGATGTTAAATTGCCAATGCTACCTAGGTTCTCGTGAGATTTTAAAGCGAACTGGGGGGCTGAACCAAAGCCAGGCTACGAATTAGCGAATCAGCTGGTCAGTGGTGGATTTTGAACAGTCTTAATCACCAATTACCAATGGCGCATATTTTTGGACTTGCAACGATTCTTTTGAGAACAGCAGAGTGTTTGATTGTAAGGACAACCCTGTAAGTATATTCTCTCCTAACATGAAATCTATGCGTAAAATAACTCCTAAAACGACCGGAACTATGCAAGTGAGGTAGGAACCTCTCCCAAGAAACAAACTCATGTATACATTTGCTTGCCTAAATCTTTCTTATTGGTGCCCAAAAGTCGTCTTGCTTTGCCAATAAGAACTCCTCCCAAAGGATAACTAGTAAATCGTCGGAGAAAAAAAAAATGAAAAAAAGAAAGCCAGTTTATCCAATTCCAAGCCCCTTGTCTAATATTCTTTTTGTTCAATCAGAAAGGTATAAAGAATAATGAAAATTAGAAATTAAAAGGAAAATATAGAACGCAAGAGAAGAGCCTCTTATTTGGGGCCGTAGAACCAGTACTGGGCAGAGTAGCCGGTGCTGTCCTGGCCAGCAGCCTGAGCGCAGCCGTGAGAGTTTCCACCGGCAGTCTCAACGCGGTAGACGAGAGAAGCACCGCGAGAGTTTGCGTTTGCGTCGAGGGCCAGCCAGGCCACGGCGCCGGTGCCAGCTGGGCCGGGATCAGCGCTGCCAGGAGCCGGGACGGAGGCCTTCTTGGCGGCGACGACGTTGATGCTTCCGCGCTGCAGGATGAAGGTGGGCGCGCCGTCCGAGTTGAAGAAGTGGCGGCCCAGGAAGGGGATGCTGCCGTACTCGTCGCCCAGGTCGAGGGGCGCGGCGCGGGTGAAGGGCCGCTTGAGAGAGGCGCCGGGGCCTTCGATGCTGACGCGGCCGACGGTCGAGTCGTTGAAGTGCAGCGGGATGTCGTGGTGGTTGAGGGCGAAGGCGGGCAGCTGGTTGAACTTTTCGATGGTGAGCGCGTTGGGGCCGGATTCCGGGTAGAGCAGGCTGATGTCGTAGAACATGGCGAGGGCGCCGGTAGAGACGGCGGTGGCGCCAACGGAGGCGCAGGTGTAGTTTTGGATGCCGAGGCCGAGGGCGATGACTTTGAGCTCGAGGTTGTCGGGCACGGGAGGGAGTTCAGTGGCTGAGGAATTTGAATTAGCATTTGATGTTATGTAGATGTATAAGAAAGCAAATCTTGTAAGTGAAACTTACCGCCGCCAGTGGTGGGCAGAGGAGGGTCGGGTATGGGAGAACGGCAGACAACGTCTCTCTTCTCTACGGGAGAGCCGAGGGCCAGAGCCGCAGAGGCGAGGATAAATAGAGATTGGCCGAGCATCTTGCTGATAGTAGGATGATTGATGAGTGGTGGTCGTGTAGGTAATCAGAGGTGTATGTATACGACAAGCCTTGGGAAGAGGAAGCTGGAGTGAACTAGAGAGCTGTCGACCCGAGAAGCTGGGGAAGCTCAGGATAGTTATAAGCAGGGCGAGATGGGCTCAAGAGGACCCTGGCAGCGCCATGCCATGCAGACAATGAGCTAGAATAGGCCCTACAACCGAACGAGAGCAGAAAATAGAAATAGAAATCGGGACTACTGTAAGCACAAGGAACCACTTTCTCACGCCCCCCCATGAAGGGTGTGGTTGAGCAGCCACGGCCAGCGCAATGGTCAGGGTCTCCGCTTGGGCGCTTAGAGCGGCGGGATGCAGTAGTGCGGTCTGTGTAATGAAGTTGTGCGAGGATTTGAATTCGTACGAGGACTTGTTTTAAGCAGGACTTATTTTAAGACGAGTTCTTGTATCAAGCATGAGGACTTGTATTCAACATTGGGGCTGGTATTGAGATCCATCAGGTATCAACAGTCTGGAGCGGCTGGAGTAGATCCTGCGTGTGTCTAAATCATAAACAATAAAAAGAGCTGGGCTTCTTCGCAGCATGCAAGGGCCTGGATTTGGGTAGCAAGAAGATGACTATAGAATGGTGTGTGGATGGACAGTTCACGGCGAGATTGTATTACAGAGACGCCCCCTTTCTTCTTTTTTTCCTTGGGGGCGTCTTTGTGTCTCTCATTCTCGGCTGGCTGCATCCGGATCAACAGAGGGACCCAGTTGCGATCCCACTCTTCTCAACCTGTGTCAGCCATTGCAGATTCTGTGCGACAGGACCGGGTTGCGGGAATCTGCAGTAGCCAAACAAAAGCACATTTGCTTCCTTTTGTGTCTCTTCTATTTCTGTTTTATTATTGGCGGCTGTACGATCGGTATCGCCGTATTGAGCTGAGAATCGCTTGTTGTTTTCTGTAGTACTCGATTTGGGTGAGACGGCATGGCTTGGCGGCGGCAAAGAGAGTGCCTTAGCCACTTACTGCCTACGATCTCTACTACGCAAATTCTCCTTGTTTGTTGGTATGTTATTGTTATGGCTTCATCACAGGAATAAGCCACCCGGTAATACACATCTCCGGCCTTTGTCACCGCCCACTGGCGATCGCTGCAGTATAATTAGCATTTTGGAATCACAGGTATTGTTGTCATGGGATTGAGGTCATACCTGGGGCCGTCGGGTCCGGGTTTTCTGGGAGCGTTGAAAATAGAATGCTGACCGAGGTGAAGGCTGGACTTTAGCGTTGGGGGGGAATGCTCCCAGCTGCCTTTGTGGTCAGAGAAAAAGGGATGAGAGTTTTATTCTCGCCTTTTTTCTTCTTTCTCAAATGTTCAAGTTTATGGCGATCCGAGACGCAGTTTCTCTATCTTGCCTTTCCTATCCCGCGTATATCGTACATGCATCCAGGTCGAATCCTACAGACTGTAGCTATCGCATTTCGCTGCTAGTAAGAGCTAGAACAGACACCAGACCCCTAGCAAAACAAAATATCCCTGTTAGGTCGCGCTTGGGTGGGAGGGGTGCAGGGCTTAGCAAGGCCATTGGCCGCTTAGCGACCCGGGCTGCTTCTGCTTTGACCGTGGCTGGAGGTCTAGGCTAGAAAGACGCAAGGCTGGAAAGATTCCATGAGGCCGGCTTGATTCCAAAAGGGTCTTGGCGTCTGCGTGAGATTTTGTTGTTGAGGACGGAAAGTTTGATACCCGCGGCTCAGCCACATGGCATGGGAAGCTTTGGGGGAGTCTACTAAACAGAGCTCCTGTTTTTGAAAATGATTGCTAGTTTGACTGATGATTCTTGGTTTTCTAACACGGCGATATTACACCGGTGCAATTATGGAGAGAGATTGAAGGCAATCAATATTTGGGGACTCTATCCTTTCAGCCAATATAGGCATGTAATATTCTGCTTACTGGTTGTTACGGTAGCATCGAGCTGCCGACAAGGTCTCTTTGCACGCAATCTTCCCTGTGTCTGCTCCACGCTGGCTTAAGCTGCTGTGGGCCACCTGGTGCTACCACGCGCAAGGCTTCGAGGCTTCTCACCCACTGCAGATTCACTTCGGATCAAATCCTATCCGATTGAATGCAACGCTACTTTACTCGCAGCATTAGCATGTCGTACTATCGCCCGGCGTTCTGCTGTGAATAGATCGCGGAGTCCCCCAAACAGACCGTTTGGCGATCTTGGTGCCCACCACGCTCGCTATTTTTAGACGCGCCAAAAAGTATGGGACCTCTTTGGCTTGAACCCTCTCCCCATCCATTCAGTGTCTTGAGTCTCCACCTGTCAGCGGACGGTGTCTTGAGCCGGCGAGATAGACGAAGGAAACGAAAACCGAAAGCGGGCCCCAAAGTGAAGTTGTGCGTTATCTGACGCCGATTTTCCTATGCGGAAGGTCTATCGCTGGAGTTGATTCCAGAAACTATCTTGGCATTGTAAATACAATTCCTGCAGGTCGAGAATCGTTTGTAATTGAAGCCTTGTGTTTAATGACCAAGCCAGGTATCGCTTCCTGAGTTGAGATAGCCCAGTCCTCAATCCCTACACAGACGCAGGTGTCAAATTACTGTGCTCAACTTGTTAGCGTACAAGGTTCTCATCCTCCTCATCCTTCAACTAGGCGATTTAGTCTATGCAATCTCATTTTCTCCAATATGTTGACCGAATACAGCAATAGTTAACCTTTTGTGCAAATTGGAGGAATACTATGTCGTGATTCCAGTTGGCTTATAACCACACCCGAAAAACGATTGTATCACAACAACAATAACCCATGATCTAGTCACGACGAAACACATGCCCTTTGCTTAACTCAAATGGCTATACTAGAGCTTTACGAAGCGATTTTTTGCTGGTTCCCGAACCGAGTCGTACATGGCCAACAAGTTGTAAGTAAAACAGTAAGTCTGCCTTGAACAAGCGCCGCGAATATGAAACTTCGAGTACAGGCGGCTACATGGCCGGTGTGGCTCTGCCAGGCGACTTTTAGCCGCCCTTTGAGCGAGAAGCCATTTATTGAATGCGCGAATCTTCAGCCACATAGAAGAAAATTGGTTGTATTGGTGATTGTTGTGTGGTTGGACTGTTCTATACACACACTAACAATTTGTGCGCATTCAACATTGCAGAAGTTCAATATTAACAATTATCTTAAAGTACTCGTAGCTCAAAGAAGTACATATTTGCCTAGAGAAGATTATTACACATTATTTTTATTTTGTGAGGCAATACTTGGTCTGCCTTAACCCGGCTCAGTTCATAATCTCTAACCCTGTTCACGAAGCTGCGGGTGCTGCTATACATATGGATAACTCAATAGAAAGGCTTTCCCAGGTCTATACCAATTGTCTTCCCCATGAATATTGTTTGCATCCCGGGGATCAAACTCAACGTTGAAATGATTCACGCGCTTTACAGCATCTGCTCTGATATCTTCTATACTTTAACACGGCGAAATCATCAACGACGACGAGTCATCATCCGCCCGCCTCCCCTGTTTCGATGTGAAGAATGCCTTTTGAGGAGTCACTGGGCGTATCTCGTCGTCATACACGGTCGTCTGAAATGCAGTAATATTTGCTGGCATCTTCTCTCGCTGCCGGCTCGATATGCGCTGTGCAGGCGGTTCTGACATTGTAGAATCTGGGTCCCCTGATGCTGACGTGGAATCTTGATTGGCTTTGGCGCGTTTATTCGACTTCCGCTTGTTGAAGCGATATAGAAGAAGCCCGCCAACCAAGAGAACGAGACATACGCCAAGACTTACGCCCCCTTGAATCGGTGGTGTGAAGCCTGAATCGGAGTCGCCTTTGGGCATTGAGTCGAGTGGCTGGTTTGAGGGTGCTGGAGGAGTTACATATGTGAAGACTGGAGCTGTGGCTGCTTGAGTTGTGGACTCAGCTGCTGGCGGTTTAAGCTGAGTAGATTCGCTGGCCGGAGTAGCTCGAGGCTCTAGCGAGACAATTACAAGTGCTGATTGAAATCGCATGGCTGTGATATTCCTCAAGTTTTGCCGTAGAGGGAATTATTCGAGGCAGATATCCTTTGATGTAATACAACATGAAGAAGCAGCAACTCTTGATTTAAATGCGCGTAGGCCGCAAAACTCTTTCAAACTGCCTCGTGGTTAAACTGGTACAAGACATTTCCCGCGGTAGCCTGACTCATATCCTCCAACAGTCAAGGCACAACCATCAAATCACAGCATCGTTAGCCTCCCTCGCTGTCTGCAAACGAGGTAGCAGATGCCCCACGCTTCGAACCGAAAAGGACTAGGCAGGAGAAGAAAGGATTCGAGTGTTGGAACTAAATAGATTGCAGCTGTTTAGATTGGCTATAATGCGTAAGGAAGCCGGTTGATATAGAAGAAGCCATACTATATTAGGTCCCGCCGAAAGTCTTTGCACCCAAAATCGGAATGATGCACAAGTTAATAACATGCAGCACCGCACATGATCAACTCTGGGTACGTTAATCATGCGGCTAACGGCTTGAGATAGCCGAACAAATTTTAATCGATAGGTAGCAAAGATTAAATGGCATAAATCAAATCGACGTTTACTCTTTATTCATTTGTGAACTGTGTATGTAAAGAGATGAAGCCAAGCCTCGCGATCTGCTGATATAAGTGAAGTGGTGTTCTAGGTGGCCATAGCTCAAGCTCCAGCCGCCCCCACCAAATCTTCATCCTCCAAAGCCGAGCTCGATCTACGTCTCCATCGACCTTCAGCTTCCGCCAATCTGCATACACCAGCCTCACAACCGCTAAAATGTCGCGCCGTCCAGCAAAAGGAGATTACATCGAGACCGTAAGACAGCAGACGAAGCTTCCCTGGCCAGCATCCTTGCAAATTAGACGCGACATCTGCTAATAGCGATCCCTTCTTTCTACTAGGACACCGGTAACAAGGTCTCCCGCAAGGCCGTCCTCGTCGGTACGCAAAACATCATGCTGGGCGGCAAGACCGTCATCCAGCCCGAAGTCATGATCCGAGGCGATCTCGTTCGAACAGCAACAGCCCAGCCGCCGTCTGGTGGAAGCGCCGCTCCACCAAATACCACCGCCGTTGCCATCGGTCGATACTGCTTTCTGGCCCGTAGTGTGCTGCTTCGGCCGCCCGGTCGTATCTACAAGGGCGTCTTTACATATATGCCGCTGAGGATTGGCGATCATGTCTTTATTGGGCAGGGAACGGTGGTGCAGGCTGCGAGCATAGGCAACCACGTGTACATTGGAAAAGGCTGCGTGGTCAACGAGTTTGCCATCATCAAGGACTACGTCAAGGTCCTGGACGGGACGATTGTTCCCGCGAACATGGTCATTCCGAGCTTCTCCATCGTTGCTGGCCAGCCAGGGCGTGTTGTAGGAGAGCTGCCTGATGGTGCGCATGAAGAATTCGAGCTGAGAGACCTGTATAAAACGGTCGGCAACAACCCACAACCCGCGGCGGCTTGAAGGGTTCTATGGACGGCATTTCATCGCACAACGATAGAACGTTGACTTAATCCATGGAGCATCTCGTTGGATATCAAAAGAGTATCCATCGAAAGAGATTACGGCTTGGACAGCCCACACAGGCAACGGATAAACGCTCGGATTTCGAGCTACACAGAGTAAAGCACGACACTCTGCTTGGCGCCTGCACCGACCCATCGGGCCCGTCACCTATAAGCGACACGTCTTCCTGTATGAGGTTGGATTACTATTCCAAACAACAAGGTAGTCATCGGTTCGACTACCGGATGGCACCCTGACAGCCACAAAGACGCCCGAGAACCGACCGGACACATATCCGATGTCAAAGTAGAACTTACGGAAAAGTAGCCGCGCACCTCGGAATACAGCGTTATCCGCACGGAATACTACAATTATTAGATCTCATATCTATATCTCCCTTGCTGCCGGGAAGCGTAGCAGTAGCAAGATGAACAACAGGGCCTCTACTACGCATGCAATATCAATTTCACGATTATTTAACGTGAAGCCCCCCTGAAAAGAATATAAGTCTCTTGCCAGTCATAAGGTTCCATTAGTTCTATAGGCCAGTACGTTGCTTTAGCTGTCGAACAAGTTTCGCGCATTTGTTATCAAGGACAATATTTCCAGAAGTGTTCGACCGAGGCACGCTCTGTGCAAGAATATACAAAACGAGAGATTGGGTGCTCCAGCTAATGCAAGTTAGGACATTGGGTTTTGGGTCTCATGGCAATTATTGAATAAATACCTTTATTTGTATTGAGTGCGATGCTTATCGAACCTTTTTGTCAGTGAGAGAAGGTGGGTAAGATTAGTAGTCATGATCTCCGCCCTAGATGTATTCTAATTAAGCACAGCTGTATGTCACATCCTTCGCCACGGTCGAAGTGTGATGGCGTCTTGACCCTGTACCAGATCTGCCCCTTCGCCTTTTGAACTTGTGCTTCTTCTCCTCACGACGTTTCACAACGTGAAGGTGACCTAAGCAGCACTTGATCAGTATTCTCACCAGCTAATTCTGCAGTTCATATATTTTGTGAGAAGTGGCCAATCTTCGAAGGAGAGTCAAGGAGAGCAGATCAGACCCCGAGAGTAATTGTAGTGGGAGTTTTAAGTGAATAAATAATCGCTAGAGCTTTTGCTTGGATTTTGAAAGATAAGCATACTCTTTAATCTAGTAAGTCTAGGTTAGGGCTCCTCTCAGCGTTGAGTTACTATGGCTATGGCGTTCCTGAAGTTGACTACGGCGAGTGGAAGACGCAGCTCGAGGACTTTGTCTCGGTCGGCTCGGTTGAGAAGGATCAGGAGCAGAATGCGCTCATACCATTGCTCCATATGGCCACATCTGACCTGCCCTCCACTACGCGCGCCCCTGAGCTGGACGATAGGAATGCCGTGGTTACTCTTCAGAGCGACGCTGATCGCTGGACGGGCGTTGATGACAGTGCTGGCGAGGGCATTGCGCGCGAGGATATCAGATGGTATTTGAGATTCTTGGTAACGGTGAAGTTATTGCCTTGGCCGGCCAGTCGCGGAAGCAAACTGCCGCCTAATTCAGCTGATGTTGCGCAGACCCAGGCATTACGGGGAAGTGGGTGGTCGTGGTGGTGCGACTTCATAATGTTCCCAACGCTGGAAGTGATGGTGCGAGATGGAAGTTGAAGCTCAGAAGGCTGCGAAAAGTTATCCTGTTTAGAGCAAAGCACCAATGTGCTTGGAATAGCATATACTCTTAATTGCCATTGTCCGATCTGCCTTGTCAATAACCTGGCCACATTACTCTAGGTGGCTTGAGAGTATTCAGTGAGTTCTGAGAAGTAATTATGGTTGAGGTGAGATACATGAACATAGAGGGAAGAAGGGGAGGCTGGCTTTATACAATTTTCGTTTACGCAGGATGTCGGCGGTATCAACCTTGGTGTTGGTATACTCTGCTTTGAAGAAGCGGTCCTCTTTCAACTACTTGTGAGGGGCTGCTCGCTGTTTGGAGCCAAGGGGAGGAGACAGACTTCTTCCTGGCTCGATTCTAAGGCTCTTACTGTGTGAAGCGCTAAACAAATCCTGCATGGTTATTGCTGTGCCCGAAGATCAAAAAGGCAACGTAAGAGAGATGTTTCTGAAGAACAGAATAGCGTTGCTTACGGAGTTGGTTGGAATCTTGAAGGCCGGATCGCCTAGATCTCTGGAAGATGGATGAAGCCCTTCTTCAGAGAACAACTCTCAATCATACAGACCACTAGGTTAATGACTCAATACTCATATGATCAGGCTTAAGCTACGACTGCAACAGTTCTTTACAATGACATGCTAATGAAAGTGCAAGTATGCCTTTCGGATGATATCTTTTACAGAAGACACCACGCATTACTTGACCACCATGACCTACAATTTTGTGTCAAAGGCAAAACGGAAAGAAAAAGAATACTATCTTGTTGACTGAGAGCAAGCAAAAGGTGAAAACATACACATACAAGAGGGATCAGTAATAGGCTACAGTAATGGGTAGTTTATCTCTCTACCTTTTGCCCCTGTATAGTCTAAAGTTGACAGAGAGTCACCCCGTCGGCCTTTTCGACCTACCATGTTTACTGAGCCGTCTATTTGCGCAATTTACTCCTTCCCAAGAGATAAATTATCGGGCATCTCGCGCTTCGGCACAAGTCACGAACCTCGGTACTATCGCCGTTATAAAAGATTACTGAATGTTGAAGCGAAGACGCAATTCCAAACTCATTACAATCTGTCAGCCGATCCCTAAAATGTGCTAGGCACCGTACGGTGTAAGCAGGGGTAAATTTCCCTCGGTTCCATCGGCGGGGAGATTTCCACTGCCGTCTTCTTGGGTCCCGATCCTATTATGTTGTTGGGTCAGCCAGGTTATTGTCGGTGACTTTGCACATAGCGCTCATTAGCTCGATTGATATGTTTGTGATAGCTTGGTAGCTGCAGTCTTTTCAATTTGAAGTCATGTTATGAGATACCTTCGATATATTGGGATAAGTAGACATTGACTCCAATAAGCAATAAATTCCTCTTCCAAGTGGATATAAAACTTCTACTCAAATAAATTATGTGCTATTCGTCCCGTATTCGAGGCGGGCAATATGTAAGAATAAAATGTTCTGTTTAAAAATGACAAACGCCATGTGTAATTATCAATTGGGTATCTCTACTTCAGCTTGGGCGAAAACATTCTATGAAAATCCCGATACCTAGTTCCAGCTCCTAACTCAGATGCGCCTAGTCCTAATAAATTTGCCTTCCCAAGAAAAAGAAATTGATTCTCTTCATATCAGCTTGAATCCGCGCTTCCGGCACCCCTGATAACATGGCCTCGCTCGTTCTGTTTCTTCATGACTTCCACTAAATCCCACGGGTGGCATTCAAGGACATCCATGTCTGCTGGCTGCAGCCAGCCCAAGGCCTCGACGCCTTCGAAGCGCTTATTCCACGGCTGTAAATCGCATTCTGCTGCTAGGGTATCCATGAATTCGCATAGCCTTTTTGCTTGGGACTTTTGAACCAGATCTTCAGGGTCTAGGGATCCGAGAGCCGGGCGATTTGACCCTAGCCACCATATTCGACGCTTATCGCCGCTGTTATTAGTATCATTGTTGCAGTAATTATTCTTCTCTTCGGAAGCTGAACCATCATCTATGGACCCGAGTATGTTCTTCCATTGTGTTTTACGCTCGTCTTTCTTTGCTGCTTGTGAGTGCCAGCTGATTTGTTTATCGGACCACGTTTGTACTGGCCTATTGGTGTCGACGCCGGCCGTCACTTGCATACTCAGATGATTCGGAGACCACCCCTCAATGATGAGATATAGCTTCCATATTCCTCTATATTTAGCGTCCCACTTATGGTCTGGGTGGATGGGCCTGTGAAGCTTATCGATGAATTCTGGTATCAAGGACAACTGTGCAGCGTCGTCTTCGCCTTCGCCCTCGTCAGGATGGAGGTTATGCATGCTCATAATCTCCGTTGGTACACATACGGCAATTCGTCTTGCCGGCTGTGACACCCCAGGCGAAAGGGTAAATGCATTCCCGGGAGGAAGCTTAGCAACTTGAATTGGGGGGAAGCACAAGACAATCAAGTCTTCGGGAGGGATCCAGTCAAAGGTGCGGAAATCAGGCGCGTGAGTGCAGTCTTTGATCCTTGAGCCCGTCACAGCGCACGTCAAGCCTTGCCATTGGCGCGTGTAGTACGTTTGGGCAGCCCGTCGTGATTCTCGACAGGTCGATAGGAGAGTGTATACTGGTCGATAGCCAGAGTCGCGAGCCGTAGTAGCACGCACGCGGAACTCTTCGCTAGACCAGGAGGTAGCTAAATGGCGCTTGCGCTGGTGATTCAAGACGTCAAAAAAGTGCACACTTGGTTTTTTGGGAAGCAGTTCAGCCCAAATCCGATGCCGAATTTCTGGCGGGAGTTGCTTGAATCGATGGAACGCTGGTTTTGTCGGCCGGTCGTGTCCTTGAGAAGCGACTTGCCCTCTATTAGATGTGTTTGACTGCTTAATCTCTTCCTCAATCATGGGAATCTGGTCCAAGGCCCAGCGAAGAAGCAGCTCGTGGCGCTCCGATCTATCCAAAGCAAAGCGATAGGCGTGTGTTTTGCGGGCAAAATCAGCAATGACATAGGTCCGTTTGTGAAGAGACCTCAAGCGTTCCTTTGCTTCCACCAGCTGACGATCCTCCTCTTCCGATTGGTGATTTCCAAGAGCATTTCTCCACTGAATCTGCTTCTTTGCATTCTCACACTCCTCTTCTGCCTTGCGACGCTCTTCTCTCCTCCTGGTGATCTCAATGCTAGTTGGCCGGCAAATATCGGTTGTTGGTGTTCGTATCTTCTCAAATGGCCTCAAAACGTGTGCTTCCAGCAGCTGGGCTAGTGCTGCATCATAGCCCGGCTGGCAAGTCTCTAGCCATTTGTCATATTCGTCATGCCTCGTAAATTCGTAATTCAAGTATTCAATCCATGTTGCTAGCTTGTCTTGTCTGTCCAACTGCCTGCTGAATCCGGATGCAGACTTCTTAAATGAGTGAGGAAGCTCAAAGTTGTGGCGCTCAAGCCGTTCATTGAGCTCTTCGACGTAACTGGGAAATCGTTCCGGCTCTCTAGATGCCCTCTGGTGTGCTCGAAACATCTGCCATCTTGATAGTTGCTTGCCGAAAACCTGCCACTCGTCTGACTGGTCTTGCCAGAAAGCCAGAATGTCGCGATACTGGCCAGGTGAAGCAACAATGGTCCGCAAGTGGCTCAGCGGGTGTGACGGCCGACCTCCTTCGTTGATCAAAGCATGATAGGCGATGGACTCGACTTGACGAGCCTGCATCAAAGCATCAAATCCATGGCCTTGATCTGTTGACGGAGATGGACTTGATGCTTCAGACGAAGGGTCGTCCACGTCCATCATTCGGCCTTCCAGGGATGCCAGCAATGAGAAATGAGATTAGATAAGACGGAGATGCTGAAACGGTAAAATGGCGATAAAAGGCAGAGAAATAAGTAAACTGCCGAATAGAGGCTCGTGAGTCCTAATTAAAAGATACCAATAAAACGGAGTGAAAACCACGAGACTGATTCGATCTAGATGAGGTGATCAAGCGCCTCTGAGGTTCTCCTTGTAGAGTATGCTTCTGCCCACAACCGAAAAGCAACCCTTAGGCACGAGGCAACATCCAAGTGTGCGCCACCAAAGACCTTTGAGTTTCTGCTGAGTCAGATTTCACACTGATTCTGATGTGGACGAAGCGATTGATTTCTGGAGTTTTGGTCGTGATTGGTGTCGGAATCGGAATACAGTAGGCGGCGCTGACTAAGGCAACGGTATTTCGGAGCGATGAGCGGCCGATGAATCCTGCGACACGTGAGAAGAGAAGCTGAAGAGAAGAAGCAGTATGGCAGTGTATTTTGCGAGAAAAGAGAAACGAAAAGAGAGAAGAAGTAAAGGATCAAGCTAAATGCCAGACCGAGAGCTGTTCATTAATACTAAATGTACCTACGAGTAGCTGCTCTTTTTTTACTGGGCCAGTATACTGAGTTAGGCTTGTGGACCTCCCCCCTTTCTGGATGTTAGTGGAGGAGCTGAGAACGATGGATGAGAAAGGGCTGCCACTTTGACAAAACAATTTATTCCATGCGTGGCTGTCTGGGGCTATGGATGGCTGCAGATCCGAAAGGCTCGGTCGTCGGCCATCAAGCCGCATGGAGGCGCTCTTGACTGTGTGTAATTGTAAATTGAATATACTAGTAGATATATGTAAATGATTACAAGCACCAGCGTTACATGCATAGATGCCGGTCATCTTCTCCGCTGCGATATGCGATATGCGATATGCGATCGTCTTTCTTCTTTTGCCAACGACGAGTCATACGTCTGTTTGGTGGGAAAATTATTGAATTGTCTGCTCCAGAGTGGCATCAAATACCTCTTTTCGCTATGATGACTGCCCGTCAGCATCGTCGGAAATATTGCCGCGCGCGAGCATGTAATTCCTCCGCCGTGGACTCAGCTCCCCGAACCTCAGACTCGTGAACTTTCGGACACAGTGATAAATCCGAACAATGGCTGTTCTTTATTCAGTTTGTATGGCGGAAAGGATGCTAAATGGACACGGATCCATCTCGATTACTCAACACTTGTCACTGTCTGTGACTGCATACACGCCCAGCCCAGCCCAAAGCAAAAAAAAGTGATTACTATTCACATCAAATCTCAAACGAACACGGCATTGTAACGCCATTTCCCTCTGTTATCTCCCCCTCTCCCCTCTCCATCTCTCTTCTTCTTCAGTCGAGCCCACTGATGAAGAAATCCACCACCTTTGGTCCGGACTCTCGCAGGTCGTCGTATAGATCAAAATGGTTCTTCCCTGATATCACAAACAGTTCCTTTGGCTGCCTCGCTCCGTCGATGGCCGTCTTGCTGTAGTGCAGCGTCTGCGCCGTTGATCCTGCAATCATCAACAACGGCCTCGGCGCTATCAAATGCTGAAAGTTGAATGAGTCGTAGCTGATCATCAGGTCGTAGCTCTGCGGAGGAACTTTGTGGGTACTTCGTTCGTGTTTGCCGCGTTTGGTGCCGTAGTAGGCTGCTGCATCTCTGAAGAAGGAATCCGAGTCCTCGTCGACTTTGGAGGGGTCTGTCTCAAACATGACGGGAGCATCAGGCTTTGATGTTGGGTTCTTGGCCGCGTTGGCGCGCCATTGGCCGGCGGCCTCCAGAGCTGTGGCGATGGCCTGAGGGTTCTCCTTGACATATGGATGAACGCTGCCGTTGCGTGTCATGCGGCCCACACAGGCTGCACTCACGGTCGCGAGGCACTTGATGCGACTATCGGACTGCGTAGCGTAGGAAGCATAACCTCCTGAGGCGCAGATGCCCAGGAGCCCGATCCTTTGGGCGTCCACTCGGCCACTGAGAGTTGTCAAGTAGCTGACCGCCGCTTTGATATCCTCCACTCGCTGGTGGGGGTCTTCCAGACCCCGAGGCTCACCACTGCTTTCTCCCTGATACCCGGCGTCAAAGACGAGGGCGTAGAAGCCGGCTGTGGAGAGGAGTTTGGCGTACTTGGTTGATGTCTGCTCTTTGACGCCGGTCATAGGATGGCTGATGACGACGGCTGCTCCCTTGCGATTCGGTGATCCTGACTCTGGCGCAAAGAGCTCGCCACATATCTGCAGCTGAAATGCGGGAAAGAAGACCTTTGTAGGAGGGGTCTCGGTCTCTATAAACGACAGCATTGTCGCGACTGCTCTGTGAACGGAGATCTGATATAATGCTCGATGAAGGTAAGCACTTTGAAATTCTTTGGATAGAACACCCAGATTCTAGAATGTCGATGCTGTCTTGGCATCCGAAACGTTAAAATCTCTTTACCACTATTCCGGCCTTGCTACGTTTATGTGACGTCGGCGGTGTTTGTGCGGGACACGCAAACTCTCTCTGAGGATTCGAACTGATTTTCCGCTTTCGACGAGACTCATTTAAGGTTTGCACCACCGCCCCGCCATTGAACAGTGCCTAGAACGCATATAAATCGTATAGTTGAACTTTATGGCCGTTTTGGTCCTTGTCAAGTGTTTAATATGAAGCACTTGACAATGTGTGGTCGAGCCAGATAGCAGTCTTGATGACGAGCCCCGGGACCGAGATGTTGGCGGCCGGAACTCCACTTCCGGCGAAGCCCCACAGTTCCCGGAGAGTGCCCTATGTCTCAGAAGGTTTATGGCATTCGTTTGTAGTGGAATTAGAAGACGAGCGATAAGAATAAGAGATAATCTATTCAAATTTTGACCTTGAGAAAACATGGATAACATACATTTGTGGCATCTACCAGTTTTGAGTGTACATGCTATATAGGTATAGAAAGCCATCCAGATAACACTTGTCCGTTATACATCCCCATATATCCAGCCCCAGCTTCAATCCTGCTCATGGCTTAAAGTGGAGAGCCATTGCATCGGACAAGTTGTCAAACATCAATTTTCTCTTCTCCAAGAAAATCTGAACATCTTCTGCGGCAGCGCCGTGAAGGTTACCAATGATGATTTCCTCTTTGCCCGAGGCAAGCGCGGCGTATGCTTGTTCAGTAAACTCAGCGAGCGGCATGCCCACAGCCCGGCCGCGCTCAACGCCCATGTAATCGTGAAGTTCAGCTAATGAGGGCAAAGTAAAGAAGAATTTGTTAGCCTAGATGCAATGCACCATGACGATAAACGAGGATAGAAAGGGGGACGACTGTAAAAATATGTGAAGCGCTTACTTTGAACGGCGGGAGGCAAAATTTCGATAAACTTGATCTTTGAAAAACCTTGATGCTGTCTCCGAAGAGAGTCCCAGAAGGCTCGGAGAGCGGCCTTGGATGCGCTGTATGCCGGCATCAAAAATGCGGGGACCAGTGACAGAAGCGATCCTGTAACGATTACGCTGGTGGGATAGTCTTTCTTCTCAAGGTGCGGCAGAAACTTGATTGTGAGGTTCACGACGGAAATGTAGTTGACTTCAAATTCGTGGTGGAAAGCGTCGAGATCAATCTCAGCTGGCCGAGTTAGCTTGGCTTGAGTCTGGGTTCCTGAGTTGAGGAAGACGCAGTCCAAGTCGGGATATGTTTCGACAACCCTGCGGCAATTCGCCAATTTTTAGCATTTATTTACAACAAAAAGGTAACTGGAAGCAATTATTCTCTTACTTGTTGACGAAAGCATCAAGGCCAGCGCGGTCAGTAACATCGTATTTGATAGCGCTGGCACGCTCTGGGCCGTGCTTGGCAACAAAAGCGTCGAGACGCTCTTGACGGCGACCAACGGCGATGACTTTGGCGCCTTCTTCGACGAGCTTGTCTGCCATGGCTGCGCCAATGCCAGCGGTGGCACCGACGAGGAGAACGCGCTTATACTGGAACACCATTTTGGCTGAGTCGTTTGTTGAGTCTGTTTGTAAGTTGACTTGGACGAGTGTGTTGTAGTTATTCCTCCAAGTCGCGGAGAAGTGCCCTTTATATACATCAAGACGACTGTCGGGATTAATATGTAGAAATCACTAATACCGAATTTGTCCTATCCATTTTGCATTCACTTGTGCTCTGTCGCTTGACAAAGCCATCTTCAGTCTCCTCTTTCGCTGCATACATGGCCTGCTACCGGAACGCTAGCTGTATAAGGTCCAATATAGGACATGTAGTGTTGATGGAGATTGCACTAGTCTGTTCGCGGACTTGAATCCGCATGAATGATACATTAGTATACGTCACGTCAGTATAGAGAGAGCCCCTTGATCTAACGATTTCGAACCTCTCTGTCTAGAATCTGCGCCAAACATGTATCTGCATCATACATCGATTCATCGTGCCTGTCTTTTCAGTGGAGACAGATTTAACACTCCGGAACGCTAGCCCTTATAAGCCTAGCGCCCGCTGTTGAGATCTGGCCCATCTCCGACGCGGACTTTAGCTCCGAGAGCGAGGACTCTATAGGTTCCGGAAGTTGGGAGAATCGCAATAATGAAGCATCTTCTCTCAACAAGGACGACCGCATGGAGCTTCTGCGATCGTTGATTGATTAGCGTCCTGATAACTTGATTCTTACGCATTTAGTCATCCGCTAGAAAGGACTATCGGCTTGCTTTCCCCTCATGGTTTACCGAGGACCCTCCAAAGACTGCTTGCCATGCAGGAAACGCAAGCTCAAGGTACGATCTCCAATTTTTATCCTATATGTGGTACTATATAGGTATATCCGTATAATCTTATCAGACCTCTGCGACTAACAGACGCATGGGGGCCTCGTTAGTGCGACCTGCGCAAGGATGGATGCGGCCAATGTCTGCGGGCCAATATCGCATGCTTTGGCTACCGGGATACAAACGATCTCATCTTCCGCGACCAGACACGCAGCGTCCAGCGCAAGATGCTGTCTTCCAAAGCAACGACTGTATCTTTACAGCTTGGAGCTCTCAACCATGTGATATTGCCCAACGGCAGCCGTCTTTCACCGCAGCCCCAGCCGGCTTGGCATGTTCGTGCCCGTCATGACTTCTTTGCGCACTATGTATACGGCCTATCCAGCAGTTACGATATCCTGCCTGCCTTGTATGAGAAATCAAAGCCGGGAGACCACTTATCTGCTAGTGTAGATGCGGCCAGCCTTGCGTTCTTCGCGAATAATCACGCGACATCATCAACAGAGCTTCTGCGGCTGGCCGCTGAGAATTATATGCTTGCCCTGAGGCAGATTAACAAGGCCCTATCTAGCCGCGAACTCGCGAGTGCTGACTCCACTCTGCAGTCAGTGTTACTTCTTGATCTGTATGAAAAGATTATGGGCCGCGACCTCATGTCGGAGCAATCTTGGCTAGCCCACCTCAACGGAGCTCTGGCACTAATCAAGGCTCGTGGCTACAATGACATGACACGAAGCGAAGTCAGTAGAAAATTGGCCAACAAACTTTTCACGACGCTTCTCATCAGCTGCTACATTGCGTCTCAGCGGATACCGGAAGGCGTTGCTGAACTGGGGCGGAGACTGGACATGTTCCACGACAAGGATGACGCCAAGTGGCGGCTTTCCAATATGAACTGTAAGATGATCAATTTCCGAATCGATGTCGCAGAGGGAAAATTGTCCAAAAATGAAATTGTCGCTCAGGCTAGGCAGCTTGAGGCCGCTTATTACGAAATTGAAGAGACATCATCACAGAGATGGCAGCCTAGGCATGTCATGGTATCGGAGGAGGACCCCGACCGGTCCTCCATCTTTGGCGATCACTATGATGTTTACAGAGACCATTTTACAACACAAGTACGCAACACGGTTCGAATAATGCACCTCCAACTTCAGTTTTACATCCAAAGGTCCTTGATAGGCGACGAGTCCGACGAAGCCATTCGCATTCGCTCAGAGTCAGCCGTCCTTACGGAGCGCTATGCAGAAGAAGTCTGTGCCTCAGCACCTCAGTTCCTTCTCCCTGATGTTCATCCAAACAACTGCATCCCTTTCACTCCCGTCCAGGCTCTGAAATGCGGCATTCTCCTCCCGGCTATGTTTATAGCTGGCAGTGCAACAACGAACCCCAAGTTGCGCCTTTGGGTAATTAACACCATGAGGTTCATAGCCGAATCTGGCCATTTGCACGCCGCATCGGTAACAGCAATGATGTTGGAAGAAAATCCAATGCTGGATTTCAGATTCATGTATGCTAAATTGGGAGGGTATGCATTTACTTCCTGAAGCGTCCTTCAACAAGCGGTCAATATATAACACGATGTTTTACTAGTCTCATTATTACTTTCAAGTGCCACGATTACATCGACTGAGGGTTGGGTATGTGGACCTTGCAGTTTCTCTAATGTGTAAACTATCTCACGCAATTAAGGATGCAGCAAGCATGACGAGTCCTCCAAAACCATCTATTCCCGAACACCACTCCTCCCAGCTGGCAGTGCTTCTCGGCTGGCCCCTAGTCTCCAAGCATTTGTACGGCAACCAAGCATCGCTGCAAGACAGCTCACGATCGTCCAGCTTGACAAGTCCACCATGCGTTGCCAACCCAAAGGCAGTTTTGGCTCCCATCTCTCTCTGCCCCGCGGCCTTCCACACAAACTCATCGCCTGCTTCCCATAGCTGTTTCTTCGCCGGTAGTGGCGCTAGAATGAGGTCAGAAGGCAGATCGCACATGGCCATTGGATCGAAATAAACGAGCATATTCACGACTCGATACACGATTCCTAGTCTTTGTTCAGTTAGCATATCAGCATAGAAAGTTCGCAACGAGGGAGAGGTCCAACCTTCGTCTTGATTCTCTAAAAACCCATTCTTTCCAACTAGTTTCCAACCCATTGTTGCAATGCGCGCACTCTGTATGAAATGTTGCATCGTCAAAGCCGTTGAACCGCTGAGCTGTTACCTATGTTCCATTTTAGACTCAAGGCAGTAGAAAAAGCAGGGGTTTGGCCTACAGTTACAGCTTTCAGCAATAAATTATCAAAGTTATTGTAATCTGTTGCTCCTTCATCCAGTCGTATAAGTACGTAGATAAGGAGTGCTTGCATAGCAGTGAGCAGTTCATATTTGTTTAACTTTATATACTAAAAAGGCTCACTAGTTAGCCTCCCAACACCTCGTTTTTAATAATAGTCAGGACATTCAATGTACCTCTTCAGATAGACGTTCACATTCCATCCGTACGTTTTTCCAGAACAACTTCCGACTGGTCTGGATCCCGGTGCTGATCATTTGAACCAGACTGAGGCAATTGGTAAGTGACTCCAGGTGTAGATTCTCGTCATTAGAAGCAATCATGCTTGGGTGGATAAAAGGCGGAAGAGTGCTGGAGCGCAACAGCATCAAGGGATAGGATTGAAGTGTGTGGGAAATTAGATTGGATACCCTTTGGGCTGCGGTATGTGTCCTTTGTCGGCGGATCATTGACCGGGCAGCACCCGGCGCCAAGGGTATGGAAAACTTGAGCGATGACAAGTCCTGAGCTTCTTGGGCCCCGCTATCTGTTGGAGGCGACAAGTGATGAACTGAAGGTGGCTGCGCCGCTGAAAGGTGCGAATTGTTGATATTGGCTTGAGGATTCAAAAGGTCTTCATTAGGGCCGATGGCGATGTCATCCAAATGGAGATAGTTTCCTTCCAGGTCTGCGAAGCCCAGTTGTGGCATGAACAAAGTATCGTCAAGAATGATATCATCGCCGTTGAGATTAATGGAATCTGCCACCAATGAGTCTGTCGCTTTCTGCCGCTCAGTAGAGGCGCCATCGCTATGCGGAGCCTTTAGCACTGGAGCCCTGGATGTCTTTGCTGGATATTGGCATTTAATCCCCTTGGCTATGCATCTTGAGCAATCAGGCTGCTTCGCATCACAACGCGCCTTACTCTTCGCGCAGAGAAGACATGACCGACGCCGAGGAGTACTATCACCTCTTTGAGACCGGCAGTAATACCCATGTCGCTTGAATGTAGACTCTATATCCTCTGAGTGTCAGTATGCGAAACAAAGTCGAGTACAAATGGCAGCTCACTTTTGTTGAAAGGCTTATTGCATTGCTCGCACCGTAGGATGAAGTCCATACTGTTCAATTACCGTCAGAACAGAGCTAGTATATCTTGGAGAGTTTGTGAGCGGGATGTTGTCGTTTTGTCGTTGCAAAATGTCCGCGCTGAATAATAACATGATGGCTGTCCAGCATTAGTAATGCCTGGAGAATGGTTAGTGCCCCTGATAGCACGCGACACTAGAGTGCTTCAATTGACGTGAGTGCTCCATACTTACCCGAGGAATAGGGGGTTCATCCTCCATATCTGGTAGTTACCTATTTAGGCAATGTGGTATTCTGCAGATAGATGCTGTTTGCATTCCATGACGTTCAGAATACATGGCTACGGAGTACATATCAATCGATGAAGAGTCTTGTATATGATCATAGTAGATGCAATTGCTTTGTCAAAGATACAAGAAATGTGCAGCGCTTATTAATCGCATCATCTACTCCATTCTAATTTAGAGCAAGCCGCCGGGCGGAACAAATTGTAACGGGGAATGTTGTAAAACTATTCAATCTTGCTTCAACCACGTTTTCTTTGACAAATTGTAACTTTATGTCAGCAATTCATAACCACTCTGATAATGACGTTCTCATATATAAAGTCAGTTATTGCTCTCAAAAAACTCTACTCATCATTCACCACCTTTCTCGACCATCATCATAAACTACATCCGCACTTCTTACAATCATCATGGCTCAAGGTCTCTCTTTTCCGTCCCCAACTAAAGCTTTTCACCACAAAGCACAGCCATCTACACTCCCTAGTCGTCCCGAGGTATCTGCCAAAGGCAAATCTGTGCTAGTCACGGGAGGAGGCACCGGCATTGGCGGAGAGACAGCTCGCTACTTTGCTGAAGCGGGCGCCTCGAGAATCGCTCTGCTCGGCCGCCGGGAACAACCACTCCTCGACAATAAAGCCTTCATCGAGAAAAACTTTCCCGGTGTCGAAGTCATTACTGTGTCCACAGACATCACCAAAAAGAGCGATGTGGATGCGGCATTCTCCCAGTTCGCCGGCAGCGGGAAGATCAACGTCCTTGTTCACAGTGCAGCCGTAATCGGACCCAAAGAGGGTGTTGCAGAAGCAGACGGTGAAACTTACCTCGAGGCAATTCAAGACAATATTGCCGGTGCGCTCTGGGTTGCGCAGGCATTCCTCCGACACGCGACTCCAGATGCAGTCGCCATCATTATCAACTCGTGGGCCGCGCATTGGAGTGTGAACGATGTATTTTCCTCGTATTGCGTCGCTAAGTTGGCCGTCTATCGGCTCTGGGATACTATCACCATTAACAACCCGAATTTGAGTGTCTTTCATACGCAGCCTGGCGTGGTACTTACTGAGATGAACCTGCGCGCGGGAGGCGCCGCGAGCTTTGACGGCATTCAGACTGACGATGGTGAGCGGAATGATTCCAATGATGGGCGTATGAGCCAAACTAATCTAGATGCATTTAGTCTCTCTTCCGGCTGGCTTCAATCTTTGGCTTGCAAGTCCCGAGGCCCGATTTCTGAGGGGTAAATTTGTATGGTGCAACTGGGACGTGGAAGAGCTGAAGGCCCAAGCCAAGGAAATTGAGGAGGGAACGAAGTTTAGTATTGGGATGATGGGATGGCCATTTGAGTATGTTAGCTAGAAGACTCATGCTGTCACCCGGAACAAACGAGAAAGCATGGAAACGACAACTCTATAACAAGCTACCCATGCATTATCATGCGCTCATATACACAATATCAGGCTTATTCATTAATATCCACCAACAAACCAGATGAGAGAATCCGTGGACAGTGCAAAGTAATAGATCATCAATCCAGCAGCCGAACAATAGGACCCAGCCAAGTATCATAATCTTCGATTAGTGTAGCATCTCCACCCAACCTCAAGATGCTAAAAAACCATCTGTAATCACCAGATCCTAGCGTGACATTTGCACCGCTGTCATCTTTGACTTTTAAACCTTTGCCTCCAAGGGAAATAGATTCGGGTTGTGTCAGTCCTTGTGCGATCCAAAGGTTGCCATAGCTTGGCTCTCCAAACAGTGTCGACTTAGGCTGGTTTGAAGAAGCAAGGTATGTGTAATTGGACGGAAAGGTAAAGTTGGCAGCATTGAAGTGAGCCTTCAAAGTTGTGTTTGCCGGGACAATATCCACCCTCGAGAGATTTGTGAACTGTTGGACGTGTACGCTGAATGAATATTGCCTGGATGAATCGACAGAAGAAAACCCATCGTTGTAGTTAGTTCCACTGTTATTTGGGAATGAGAGCCATGGAAGACCTGGATATGTCGGGGTAGCATTCAGATAAGTGATATAATCCATATTGTAGGGCGAGAAGCCAGGACCAATATACGGGATGCTCAGATTGACCCCTGTCTCGGGAACTACATCAATATAACCCGAAAAGAGGGGTAGCCGGCTCACATCGATACCAAGAGGTGGATAAGACAACCGTATAGGGATCTCCGTAGTCTCACCGGGCTCGAGCTCTAAAGTAGGAGTTGCAAACTCTGCGGTTCCAAAATTGGCCATCTGGTCCCTTTCGCCGTAACCGACGTTCTCAAACGTATAGCCTGCTCCTCGATGACCAAGCGTGTATGTTTGAGTAGAGTTTCCGTTGTTTTCAACAGTGATATTGACTAAGCCGAATGAAGTGCTATTGTTATCTGTCGCAGCTAGCTGTCCTGGAGAAACGCGAGTGGCTGTTGTAATGGCATCGTATACATTGACTAAGCCTGCTCCCTGTTGAGCAGTGGCTGCCAACATGCTCTGATTCCATGCCCAAGCAGTTGGCTGAGCCGTAGTCTGCAATGAAACCAAGATTTCATCGACTGACCAGTCAGGGAACTGAGACTTTACCAGCGCGAAGCAGGCAGCAATGTAAGGTGTTGCCATTGACGTTCCAGAGATGACGCCATAGCTACCAATGCTCTCTGGGAACGTGGACAGAATATGGCCACCTGGAGCCGCGATTTGTGGTTTGAGCTCATACGTTAGCCTAATTGGCCCCCAATCACTGTATGAGTCAACAATTCCACCCAACCCTTGCTTAGGGTTGATGTATGTTGAGTTACCGAAGAACAGCTTATACTTGCCATATCCGCCGGAAGCATTGTAGTTGCTGAAGAAAGTGTCCGAATCGGGCTCTAGCACGGTGTATGCTTGGGTAGACCCGTTATTAAACCGGTATGGCAAGATACTTTCATAATCTAGATCATATGGATTTGTATCGTTACCGTAAAAGCCAAGTAAGTAAGGCGGGGCTGTGTTGCCGCAGCACGATATGCCTGACAACGTACAAGACGCGCTGACACTCAGAGCAATGACGGTGGTGCTTAGATTACCCGATGTCTGAATGTCATCGACAACTCCGTTCCAGTCAATCGTATCACACGCATCACCCGGAAGCAAGTAGACATCAAGTCCTTCGGTTGCCGAAATAGGATGCGGATTTGAATAGTGAAATTTTGCGCCGTACTTGTCCGTTGCTGTATAGACCAGTGGGTAGTTCGAGTTGGCAATTGAAGCAACTGCAACAACACTTGAAAGCTCGCCGGGGAACGTTTCGATGTAGAGGTTGTTTGCGTATAACGAACCTGATGCGTCATTCCCCATGGCAACAATAATCGCAACGCCAGCGTTCTTGATTTGCTGCGCAGTCGCTGTCACAGGGTCATACGATGGTAGCCCTCCAGTCATTCCCCCATTAATCGACAAGGACATACTGATAATATCGACCCCATCTTCGAAAGCTTTGAGCATTGCCTGTAAGACCAGATCGGTAGTACCCCCTTCTCTAGCGCCTCCGCCTAAACCGCAGCCGAAGATGCGATAAGCATACAGAGATGCCTCAGGGGCAACGCCAGATATAGGGAAGCCATCCGGGGCCTGTAATGGGTCCATTCCAATGATGCCTGGGTAGAAGTTCTTAGCTACTGCCTATTGTCATAAGTACTTGGGAAGTTTCTTTACTAACCTGCCACATGTGTCGCATGGTCTGACTGAGGACAATCAGAATAGGGATCGTCGCTGTCAACTAGATGTCCTTCATCCGTAATGAAAGAGTATCCGCCGACAATCTTTTTGCCACTTCCAAAGCCTCCGCCAAGGGCAGGGTGATCATAATAAACTCCAGTATCAATGAAGCCGATACTTATTCCCTTTCCCTTGATGCCTAGAGCGTGGGCTTTGTCAACGCCTCCCATTTGTAGAGTGAACCCCAAATCTCCAGAGACATCCCCGCGACGTGTAAGTGAAGAGCCAGCGCTTGGAGGAGAGACAGATGTGCTTTTTATCGGAGGGATCTCATATTGGATAATATCGGCTACGCCGACGACGCCAGGTATCGCGTCAAGGCGTGATTTTGCTTCTTTCAAATCACTGCCGTCAGCTATATCGATAGCAATGCCGGTGAAGATCCCGGGGGTTTTGAAAGTACGCCGGACGGTATAGTTGATGGCGCTGGCACTCTGCGTGAACGCATCTAGAGTGGTTGATTTCTCATCTAGTTCAATGATGAAACCTCCGCCAGACTTTTCAGAAGAGCTTGCCACAAGAGCGGCTGCCAGTGGAACAAAAAGTGACCGTAAGAGAACCATAGTTCAAAATTCGCATTAAAGGACAAGCATCCAGAGGGGAGCAGCCTACCTTGAAACATTAGCTAGTGAGAA
This sequence comes from Trichoderma gamsii, assembly GCF_001481775.2. Classification (NCBI taxonomy): domain Eukaryota; kingdom Fungi; phylum Ascomycota; class Sordariomycetes; order Hypocreales; family Hypocreaceae; genus Trichoderma; species Trichoderma gamsii. The sequence continues at coordinate 107,480 of NW_020171344.1, read as the reverse complement.
AAGCCAGCCTTGCGTGCTCTGGACGCCATTTTATATATATATGACGTTCTCTAAATCTTCTTTTTTTTTCACTCGTATAGATGTAGAAATGCCTGTGGCACACATTTTTCACAACTGCAGAAATTGTATAAGTCTATTTTCCTGTTGTCTGTATCTTGAATGAGACCGTGACCCATCCATTGCCGTTCTAAGCGCACACCTGCAGATGCATCGACAATTCCGGCAGCTGCAAAAGCCCTAAATATCCCAGACCATTCGAGAACGCCCAACAAATATGATCTCAACATGGGTTGCTGCATCGTGAGTGGTTAAGAGTAGTTAATCACCTGGACGTAACGTCTCTTTGGGAAAGCTTAGCGTTTGCCAAGGCCCGGGATTTGGGTGCGTGATATTGACGAATCCAGGCTTTTGCGATAGGTAGCAATCAAATGATAAGGCTACATGTTGTAAATGGGGCAAGATATGATGTTTAGTATGCGACCGCAAAATATTGGTAGACGAAAGCGGGGAGTATTAACACCCTTTGGGAGTATGGACACCCTTTTTGTCTTTTTTTGTGGAACGGCCAGGCAGGGTCTACGCATTAATGTGAGGGGCTCAAAGCTTTGAGATATTAAAATACGAGTAGTATTGCGGTGAAGAGGAGACGAAGGATTATGATACAATATTAGAGAGGAGCCTTATGCATAATCTATGGTAATTATCTCCCATGTCTTTTTTTCTCCGATAGCACCCCTGGTCAAACTTATGTCAGCTAAGGTATAATACTTGTTTGGAAACTTCCGACGGTATGATTTGATATCTCCGTTTGAGTCAACTTGGCTTAATGACTAGAAGCTGGCTGTGTTTCCCATATTCTCCGAGATGAAATAGCAACGCTTCTGCATTTAGGTTTTCAATATCTTAATAGGCCATTTTGACCGGGACATCTGTTCTTGTTATTTCTTAGAGGCAGAAAAAACAAGATTGGTTTCAATTGTAAAGCTCTCTCAAGGTGTATTACTTTTCAAAGTAAAACTTTTAAAATACTCGCAGATTACTCATTAAGTGTGAGCAGTCTCTATGAAGACAAAACTTATACACCGCGTATATTCTCCATACTGAGGGCTACAATATAAGTCACTATAAAACAACACCCTTTGCCATACTACGCTACGTTGCTGAGAATTCAAAGGTTTTCTTTACGGCCAGGCGTTTTGGGCGTAGTTACAGATATGAGATATTTGCAAACTAACGTGATATATAATTCAAGGCTTATATCCTTACACCATTATTGGGCTGCGTGTCACTAGTATAGAAGCATATATCCCTTTGATAGGATTGATAGATGAAATTGATGTAGTTCATAGTTTGATGTATAAAGGAGAAATAAGTAAATAGTTGGCATATCATCCAATATTGCGGAATTCCAAAGAATCTGAGATTCTATTGGCACTTGCATCTTTGATGTGATGAAGGAGCCTTGAATGTTACTGAAATCGAACTTGTCTCTGGAGAGAGACGAGTGACTTGCCAATTAACTAACATGGTCGATGATCTACAGTATTGACTCAGTGAATATGGTGTGCCATTAGGTCACTGAGTATGAGCCCAGAACCATTTCAATGCCAGATAATTTTGAGGAGATATTGTGAAACGCCTTCTCCATTCAACGGCCGGGTACGAAATCAATTTTGGTATTGATCATTTAAGGATTATACAAATGCAGATTTGTTGTTAGAATTGCAAACAACAAGCCACCTACACACTCCTTCAATCTCTATTGTGGCTAACCTTGATGTATTGCTGAGTTGATAAAGCAGCCATAGAGACTTGGTCCTATCAACACAAACACTTTCGCTCGCACATGTCCTCGATGAGTCAGAGTCCATAGAGGGACAAAACAGTGTTCACATTGTCACTTGCAGCACTGTATCCAATGTTGAATCACCGTCAGACGTGCATCATATCTTGACAACTTCTAACTCAGTCACAAGCACCTTATTCAGGCGTCAACTCAAGCCCAACCCTCATAAACTCCTCCCCAAACTGCAACTTGGCCCTCCACCTCTCCGGCACGCCATCAACACCATCCCTCGCGCCCAATAGCCCTCCCGCCACGGCACCATTTGTGTCTGTATCGTTGCCTATCCTCACAACGTCGACCAGCACATCCTCCAAGGGCCTCTTATCCAACACCGCCGCTATCGCCAACGTCAATGTCTCCAGCACAAACCCGCTACACGCACCCTTCAATTCGCTCCGGTCGGGACCATACCTCGCCATCCGCGCGATAGACACCGTCCTTGCAAGTCTCACAGCCTTCAGCACAGGCCCGTCTTTCCCCTTCTCAAGCCTCTCTGCCAACATTTCTCCGGCATCAACTGCGATTTCTGGACTTGTGTCTCGTATCAGAGCCGCAACGATATGGTTATACACTGCACACGCAATCGTGCACCGCTCGTCGTTGTGCGTAATCATGCTTATCCGCATGCTCTCCTCCACTAGCCTGTCTGGATCACTCTGGAATAGCCCCGTTGCCAGACATCGCATCAAACTGCCGTTGCCTGCCTTTCCCTCACCCGCGCCAGCCTTTTCAGGATCACGCGTCTTTGAGAACTTCTGCAGCCCTGCTCTTGTGGCCAATCCCACATCTCTGGGCCGCGAGCCGGGTTTCCTTCCAGGCCAATCTCCCCTGTACCAGCTCAGGAAAAGCTCCCCCGCGAGGACGGCGACATCTTGCTGTGAGCTGTCATGGAGCTTACGGTAAGCAAGGAGCACGGCGCGCGTCATGTCTGTGTCGTCGGTGGCATGGCCGGCCGGCCAAGAGAGTAGTCCGCCGCCTACGATGTCACGGAGGCCATTGGGATATGCGGTGCGTATCTGGGTGTGGCATTTGAACTCGAAACTGGCGCCAAGGGAGTCGCCGGCGTGGAGGCCGAGCAGGGCGCCGACGACTTTGGATTGGCGTGGGGTGAGGGGCCCAGCGGGCTCAAGGGCCATTATGATGCTGTTACAGACAGAAACTATAGGGACGGGCCATTTGAGCTCGGTTTGAGACAGAAGTTTGTGCGAGCCTGCGGGCAGTATATCTCCGTGTGGCTGTCATCAAACTGCTGCCAGAAGGTATCTTCAGGTGTAATACATAACATGAGCCAGCCACACGTATGTTGCCACTGGGGCTTGCTGATGGCTTAGAAGCGGGTGGGATTTCCTGCCGCTCATTATGTAAGTCGTTTTTGCTTTTAGTTGAAAAAGCATATAATATAAAAAGGAGGATTATACATAGATATATGCTATACTGTGGAATCATGATATTATCTGAGATCATGATACTACCATCATGACTATATACAGTAATACTTTAGTTTTATCATGAAATAGACAAATGAATGTTGCATTCATGCAATACATACCTAGCCTACCTAGTACTCCATATGGGCTGTATCCCTGTCTGAGTAGCGTGCATATAATCCCCCCGGCGCCCGTCGAATGCCCGCAAGGTCAATTACATGTAAATACATGTACTCTCCTCGTCTAAAAGATCAACGTGCTTTGATCTTAGAAGCTTTCCCAGCTTGGTTCTACCCACTACCGGTAAACATCATTTCACCACTGCAACGACACAGCACAAGATGCCGAAGCCACAGATAAACCAGTTCTGGATATGGACCCTAAGCTCTGTGGCAGTCATGGTCCTCTTGATCATCACATTGCCTGTACTGCAGTCTCTGTTGACAGGCTTGCCTACCAATTTTTCGAAGCCTCTAGGTGGGGAAGACACACAGCGCACCATTTACAATCCAAGCGATGATGTTTTACGTGGTTCCAGCGCTTCTAAGGGAAACTCAAATTTTCTCTTCGAATTCCTCGAGCGCCCTGATATCGAGTCGCTTGACAGCACCGTTGACGGAGCATGGAACCAAGCGATGAACACTCCTCTTGGTGGCTTCCTCCTGGTCCGGCATAACGAGACGTATAGCCAAGGCTGGGGCGTGAGCATGTTTCACAGCATCCATTGCTTGGGAATATTACGCTCAACAATGCAAAACTACTTTGGTCTTGCCCCAGAGAATGGTGGCCATGCAGCGCATGCGCATGGCCAGCGCGACGGTGCAACTTTGCATGTAGACGAGAGAAAGCATGTCGAACATTGCTTAGGATATATCGGTCGAGTGCGTAGCCGTCCTTTTTTCCCCAGCTCCTAAAGATGAACGTCTGCTAATAAATTATTACTCTAGGCCCTACTATGCAATGGAGACGACACCTTGGAGCCCCCATTTACAAAATATGATGCTGCGGGCAACATACTTCTGAGTGGCGTCAATGGGCAAGGACATCAGCATTCTTGCCGCGACTCGACGCTGGCTTGGAAGACTGTACTTGAGGCAGAGGAGAATCCTGTCGAATCCTTCGACTGGTCTCCGGGAGCTACAATTCGGAGTGTATTTGGGAGACAATAGGTGAATGAATTACTTACGGGATATCGAGAAGAGGCCTTGGCTCTTAATGATACTGGCATTTTAGAAAAGTGTACAATAAATTCTCTGCAGATGCATGCTGCAAGCATCAATATTCACAACTATATACAACAACAGCGTGTCTATTCTTTATATCATTCCAAGCGACCCCATAATGATGCTTTCTTCCCTTCTTTTGGCTTGCGTCTCGCATCTTAAAGGCCAATCAGTGCCAACTATCGACCCTATAGTCTCCTGGTCTAGGGAGCAGAGTGCGATTAGAGTCTGGAGTAACCATGTGCTCCCTCATCCAACCATGTAGGGTCTCGAAATCGCGGCAGGTGTGCGTCCGACTGAATTCAGGATCTGTTCCGCCATCATCACCAACCCAGAAGAAGGGGACCAGCCCAACGTCGGCGGTGCACATGAGTCGTTGGCGCAGACTGTCTATGCAGTGGTCTAGAAGAGAAATCCCATTCTTAGCATGCCAAGACTCAATGATACGTGCTTCATCGGGGGTTACTACATACCGACATGGACAGACAGGGTTTTATCAGGGTGTCGAAATTCATCAGCTCCGAGCTTTCGATAGTAGTCATGATTATACCACGTCGCCTTGCGAATGAGGTTCTGCAATTTACCACTTAGTCAACAGTCCTGAAAAAGATACAAAAACGGTCGCTATACCAAGCAGTGTATTTGATGAAATACTTCAACATTGGCAGGATAGCCTTTCAAGTAGGCTTGATCAGCACCGCCGGCGAAATGAATGTTATTAGTTGTCAAATCTGATTCACTTGCTTGTTCCTCAGGGATCAGAATGTACCCAACTACTTGGAGGTCAGTTTCGCAGTGATATAAAAGGTAAGTCATGGAAAGCAATAGAATACATATGATACATACAGTTGGCGCCTGCATAGTTCCATGCGGCATCCGTCTCCGGCGATGGGGGCTTACGATAGCGACTCCCTTGGCTATAGAATGTCGAATCAAACTTGACATGTATTGTCTTGAGATTCAAGTCTCGAAGCATTGGCGTCAGGCGTGGAGGCTCTGCCACTGACTCTGTCCTTTGGCATTGTGGTCTTGCCGTTGCTGTGATCCAAAACGTAATGAGATTGGTCGCGCATAGTAGCGCTGAGAAACCGATGATAACTTTGTACCATCTATACCACCGATTACGTGAGCTTGTCGATGTTGTTGAGCTGCTTGTGTCTGTGTCTGTGTCCGTGTCTGTGTCTGTGTTGCTCTCTAGAAGAGCTTTCCCCAACTCTGCATCATCAACGTCTGCAAATATTTTGCCGCCAAGCTCTTGTTTTTTGACTTTGTTCATGTTTTTCTCTCTTTTCCTTTCACTCCTCGGTTATCTCTGGCTGGGCATCCAGACTGGTGCCGAGTGTATGGCATTTGTGAGTGGAATAGAGGACGGGGAGGGTACCTTTGCAGAGAGGTCTGTGGACTTACACCTGCAGCACATAATCAGTAGACGAAGGTGGGTTCAGAGGCCGTTTGCCTAAGTCGATACGAGGCGTCCCATGAAGCTAAACTATCTATCTGCGAGCCTGCAGGCGTGGTGGCCTTCAGATTCGCGCTCGCATTAATACACTGGGCGAAGATCGATGGATCAACTGGTAATTTAGTCCCGAACAGGCAACTGGCCTGCTTCCGGACTGGAGCTCGCAGTGCACTAGACAAAGGTTCAAAAGTCCGTTGATAATCTACCCGATATCTTCTTTTGATAGGCAACTGCATGCAGCTAGAAGCCTGTAGATTAGCACTCTTCATGCATTAGACGAGGGGTCAAAGATAGTGTGCCTATTGGAGTACTTGAAGCGAGCTATCCTATGGTTGAAGATGGTAAGCAAATAATGAGCTAGCAGTCCTTTTGCCGTGGGGTCGAGTGAAAACACCATTGATCTGCCGGTATGGATCCGGATACGATAGGCATTTGCTTAGGTACCCAAACAGCCATATGAGGTGTGATCACTGCAGTAGCTTGCAGTGCTAGTATCACTAGCTTACTCTAAACTGCAGAATCTTGCCGAGCAAACTGGAGCTTCTCCTCACTTACTAAGTACTAGGCCTAGTTCAATATCATATTTTGTCATGAAGTCCGATTCAGCCCACAGAATAGGCCTAGAATTAAAAAACTTGATTGGAATCGATGACCATCATAAAGACAACAACCTTGCTCGATGAGAGCGGGATGAGTTATTATCCAACAAAAAAGGTGTCCTAGTGAGTCCATTTGTCAACTTCGCCATCATCAGCAACAAATCGCGTGATCGCTTAGAACGGGTTTCTTGTCGCTATCAGAATATCCCCTTTGATGAAAACAATATTTTTTTGAAGCAACCCCTCCATCGTATCCTCGTAAATGCTTGTTGAGGCGGGGTAAAATGTGTTTCACCCGTCGGTCCCGCTATCCAAGATTTACGTACAGGTAGGTAAGCAATGGTGGATAGTTGAGATAGTAATCATGCATGTATCTATCTAGCATCTACAGGCATATTTACACCATGGCAGTTTTGATGATATCAATTCTACAGCATTGGCCAATTAGCTCGCCCAGACTGTATTTCTACATCGATAGAAGCCAAGCTCCACTTCATTAATTGCATCATCTCCTTCAATGTGTCCCTCCACAATCTGGTCCGCGCAGTGCTTGGAGTGGTGAATGCTGATTGTTTTGTTGTCAATGTACCGCTCCTGGTTCTCCATGGCAAACATGACCTTTCGCCACTGGAACAAACAATGTTCTGAGTGGTAAAGATGCGTGTAGACTTTGATATTGTCGCCACGCCAGAGTGCTTCCGCGTCAAGCTCATTCTGGTCAATAGGTCAGAAATGCGTCCAAAAATATTCCAACTCCAAAGTGAAGGAAACAATGCATTACATACAACCATATCCTGTTCAAGGAACCACTTTCTGTCCTCGAACACGGGATAGCGATCAGAGAGCTCCTGATATACGCACTGCCTTGGCATCCAGCCATAGAATAAAGGCTCCATGACACATCCGCGTCTCACAGCTTCTGCGCTTGAACGTCCACAGTGATTCCAATCTTCATCTAGAGCATTTCGAGGACCGCGTGTGACCCAAATCCAGACGCTCAGGTTGGCAACAGCTGCCAAAGCAAACAAAATTGTCACTGAGAGGGTGAGTTTGCTCGGTCGTTTGGCACGTCGTACATTCGATGGGGCTCCCACTTCTTCATAATCGATGTAGTCTTGAGTTTCGTCTTTTCTCTCCATCTTGGATACGGATGATTGCCAAAACAGCTAAGAGGCAGAAAAAATAGTCGATACGAAGTTGAACAAAATTACAATGAAAACGAAGAAGACGTGCGAATAGAGTGCAAAGGGAGCATGCGAATTTCGAATAAAGAGGTTAGTTAGGCAATGTAACAACGATAACAGATCCAGCCCCAATCCTAGTCCAACGGGGCGTATCCCACTCCGTGTGGGGTGCAGTTGGGGTGCAATTGGGGTGCAATTGTAGAATGAGGGGTGGGCACTCAATGATATCTGAACAGCAGGGATTGCTGGAAGATCAATATTGGATTCAAAAACTCCGCGTCAGGTAGTTCTGCGTTGTCACTCAAGCATTACACACCTGCTGTATTGAGTCAAGAACGGCCACTATTAACTGCAGGCCAGGGTTTTAACCACAAGCATACTTGATGTATACCCAATCTAAGTAGCATCTCCATATACTAAATATCGTTATTTTTTAGCCTGGTTTCAAAGCTTTATATTACTGATATATTATGCATCTTGACGTAAGTATATCAATACCAAGCTAATTGTAAGCTCGACGTTCCTCCTTGTACGGTTGTAAGTCGCCGGGAAGTGACATTTGGAGAGACAAATACCCGCGGTTCATTCGTCTTATTACCAAGATGGGAGTGGTACTTGCATTTAACATGCGTCGGAAATTTCATTCCTCTTGGTATGATCAATATAAACGTGGAAACAAACTCGTGCTGGGTTTGTAGTCGGGGTAGGACACCACACAAATGAATACCGGCCGGTCTCTAATGGCAGCGGGTATCAAGTCTCGGTCCAATGTCCACATACAGTTAAGAAAGAAACGCAATCATGATACGATATGCTAAAATCGGTACGATATACCTCATGCCTGCTAGTTTTGGACATGCTTGCTTTTAGGTGTACTCTAATACGGTAGTTAACATAGCTACGCTTGCAACTAACGGTCAATGTTTCGTAACCTTTCCTATAAAGCTATTTTGTGGATACTGCGTCTTTTAATTAATTTCAAATACGATAGATGAAGGGAGGGGAGACTGTATCTAGTGATTATTGCTTTTTCTAGCGTCTGAGGGGGAGGCCCATGGATCTGAGCAGCAGTTCATCCATGTTAAAAGCTGCCCCCGTCAAATCTTTTAGGGTCACATTGTATCACTTTTGACATTTTAGTCGACTCAAACTACCCATCAGTCAACAATCCAATATCTTATTCCATACATCATCTCAAGATGAAGGCTACGCTCGCCCTATTTGCACTTTCCTCAGTGGCTCTTGCTGCGCCAGTTGCACAAGACGGTATGAAACCATTATATCCTCCACAGCAGTTAACATTAATGTTTGTCAAAACAATGTATTTATACTAATATCTATCCCATGGTGTAGCCAAGCGTGAACAGCTCCAAAATCTCTTCTACGTCCCTGCCGGAGCTGAGGGCGAGACTCCAGCCAAGCGCGAGCAGCTTCAAAATCTCTTTTACGTCCCCGCCGGTGCCGAGGGTGAATCACCGGAAAAGCGTGAAGCTCCCACCAAACGTGAACAGCTGCAGAATCTCTTCTATGTGCCCGCTGGCGCTGAGGGTGAAACACCAGCAAAGCGTGCAAAGCGTGAGCAATTGCAGAACCTGTTTTATGTACCTGCCGGTGCGGAAGGCGAGACTCCAGCCAAGCGTGAGCAATTGCAAAACCTCTTTTATGTTCCCGCTGGCGCTGAAGGCGAAACGCCAGCCAAACAGTAAAAGAGAAGCATATTATTCATCCACAAAAACATCTTTGTAACTTAGCTTAGTCTCTATATTTAAGTATATGTAGCTATGTTTCAAAGTTGGAGTCACATTAATGAATTTCTGATGATAGCCTCTACTCGATGACATTGTATCTAAAGGCGGATGCAAAAGCCATATCCTAAAAGCCATATTGTGACGTCTTCAGAGAATTTTGGTGTTTCTTTTCCAGTATATCTATCACATGCAACCTCCAATCATCCCAGCTCTCCTGTGTTAAAAGGGGCGCAGGCCATGATGCCGCTTTTTTAATGGAAGCATCCTGAGGCTCACCCGGATAGAGTTGTTTTTGGATTCCTAGCCACGTTAATTCAGATGACACGTTGTTGACATCATAGAGATCGCGACAGTCATTCTCGAATATAATATGGCACATTTTCTTCCAGATTGTGAGCAGCGACTCATACCGCACGAGAGTTTCCTCGGCAGCTTTTTTGTAAATCCAACTGTTATCTTCCATACAACATACTTTGTAACACTCGGCTTTCACAAAACAACTGTGTTTTCGATCGTCTGCCACAGTGGTTCTCAGACGAAGTTCTCGTAAGATGCATGGTTCATCAAAATTGGTGTCTCTGCTGCTCTTTTTCAAACGGGCCCCATGGTAGCAGAGGTATTCGACAATTTCTGAATCTAAAATGAGACCAATCGCTAAATCTAATGGTCATTGAAATGTATGAATGATTTTAATGGGGGGTCTTCGGTGACCAAGTGTGGTGCTATCCAGGTCTTTTTCGGAGATGGATTCAATTGAAGCTGAAGCAGCGTGCTTCGAAAGGAGATTTTTCAAAATAGGAAGCTTTCGAGAGGCTAAGGCTGGTAATATCGCTAATTGAGTGTTTATCCGAAAGACTGAGGGTCGTAATTTTGGAAGGTTGGTCTTCAATTCTGAATACTGATTGTCCAAATAGAAGTTGAATTCATGAATAATGTGAAGAAATATATCCAGGTCGTGTATGTTCTCTTTATATATAAGTTCAGCGCATTTTTTAAGAATGGATTGATTCATTTCTGAACAATCTTGCGGGGAGCAGCTTATTTTGCAACCTCTTTTGATATATGACGACCATAAATTCCACGACGTCTGTACTTCTCGCCATTCATCGCAAGAGGCCAATCTCAGGAGTGACCGGAAGAGGAAGATCAGGCTCATTCCGGGTACTAATAGCAAGATTTTCATGGTATTGAATCTGGCGTGATATTGCGCGCAGGTCCATAGCACTTTCCATACTTGTATGAGTACTTTTCTTTCGGTATTCTGTATGCCTGTCTGTAACAAAACAATATCATCTTCCTCTATGGCAGCTACCAAGCTTTCCAAGTTGTCGGAGACCCGCTCCAATTCGAAATCTATGCGCGTAAGAAATTCTCGAAGATGTTTTGTGTCTTTTTTCAACAATGAGCAAGATATTAAGCAGCCCTGAGATACTGGATGGAAGGTTGGGGAGCGAACCCCAAAAGCTTTAAAAAGCTCTGAGAAGGCTTCAAAAGAGTCGGAAAGCCAGTAGATCAACATCCAGATACAATGATGCTCCAGATTCCATTGCTTAGAAAGAAATTAGGACGCTGTTTATATGACTCGACAGCGCGATCAACCATTGAGTGAAAAGAAGAAGATACGTGCATGGCTGATGGGATTTGAAGTTGTTGTTTAGATCGGATTAAGGTATTGATGTCCTCGTAGGCCATATCAAAGTTAAATGTATGGTCACAACAAGCGTGATTAGCACCAATACAACTCTGTAAAATTGCAACTGAATATATCATGGATGCATCTATAGGGCGCGGTATAAGAGACCGTCGAATCACAAATAGAGATTCAAAAATCCAGTCCAAGAGCCGCTCGTCTATTTATAGCGCATAAGTATCTCTTAATCTATGAATCGAACTATCGAACTAACCTTGCTTTGTGAAGAAATTTATTGGAAGATCTTTGCCGCGCATTTTATCATTGAATTCGTTAGATATTGCTATCAGAAATATGAACATAAGCAGCTTGATTGGCGTACATGGAATTTTTGTGCTTACACTTTTTAAAGATGTCTTGCCCTATAGAATTTTGTAAAATCAAGTTAAACCTATCTGCAGATTGCTCATTTGGCAACTCGACGACCACTATGCATTCAATAGGCAAGTTTAGCACATCATCTTGGTACTCGGCAAATCTGTGAAACTCATTAGCAGTTAATCGCGAACTACTTCCAATAAGCTTGCCTTTGAAATAGAATTTGACCATCTTGTGTCTGCCATTTCAATTCTTGCTGATTGCTTGAGTGTTGACGGCTTGGTGTGAGAGCTGTAGAGATTCCAAACTTCCAAACTGCATGTCAAAAGATCTTCTAACCGGGGCGTAATTATTGAAAGAGATTTGAGTTTAGATATGGATCCTTGTTTTTGTGTAAAATACCATTAGTAAACAATGAACAATATATATTTTCGATTTACTTGCTTGAGTAAGGCGCTGGATATGGTGCGCTCGGCGGTCATTTGATGCCCCCAGGTGATATCGTTGAGGGTGTCTGTCTATAACTTCAGTCAATATCCAGCATGCTTTAAGCAAATTTGCATATCCTTGATTGTATATAGCCCTCTCTTCACCAATTTGCAGAGCGACTGTCAGCTGCGATTGCGCCTGCTCTCTTTCATCAGCCACGATCGCATGTGGTAGCATATTTAAACACTCTACCTTCATAAGCCACCATTGCCCTATTTGAAGCCAGCTACCAATACCAATTGAGGCACAGGGCCGATTGTCAGGCTCTGCATTCTGCAGAAATACATTTTTCAGCTCCATCAAGATATTTGGATCTAATGACGCTGTAAGCATCGGCTGATCTCGCTGAGCGGGATTGAACACGATTAATCGTCGTAGCTCGTCCAACTTTCTGTCGGTTTGCGCATTTTGTTTTTCTATACGCTCTAAAGATGAACTTCCAACATTTAGTTTACTTCATGATATTTCCAGCAATGACTTACTTTTGAGCACCTTGCAGGATAAGAGTCAGATGAGAATTATGAAGCATTATCTGTAAGATGTTCAGTGCACGACGCTCGGTCGAGGCTGATAAGATGCTGTTCTTACTTTGGATCTCAAATCATTGATTTTTATTGACCTCCTGTGAAAACTTCAGTCTGTCCCAATAAATAAGCAGCCTGCGTCGCTTTCCTTGCGCGGTAGATGGGGTTTGGAGATCTGGATAACGCTTAGAGAGCTCCAGCATATCGTTGAGGGTTTCTCCTGAGTGTAACATGATTTGACGAACGATGCCGTTTCGAACTTCCCCAGAGTTTGACAAAATTGAGTCTTTGTTCTTGAGCTCTTCTAGAAGTAGCTGGATAGAATTGTGAAAGTTTCCCAGCTCTTCATTAAGTCCACGGAGTTCTTCGGGAGCATTTCGCGAAACTTTATAGACTTGAGAATAAAGTTTCCAACAAAGCTCTCCCACCGCGATAAAATCGCCTATTAGCCAAAGGACATGGTAATTTTTGCAACGGGAGTTGGACAAAGCGCCAATGTCAGATCCAAGGTGTATGAGAGGTTTGTGCATCGCGAATTATTAAATACCAGGTAGAGTGGGTCTCAGTTGGGTATCAGATGCCCAAGAGTGGTTACATGTATGTATGATTGGTGACTGCTCATAGCCAGATGAGCGATTTCAGTACCTAATCCAGCAGGCAGAGTACAAGGTATACCAAGGTACATGTACCTACGTATATAAAGTACCTAGGTACGTTTCCCTTAACACACGTACCTAAGGTATCTTAGCAGATTACTACCTACCTAGGTAGTAAACAAGGTAGGTACCTATCCGTCTGTGCGGGGGGGCTACTTGGCCAAGATGGCCATTTTGGACAGCTACCTTACCTAAATCTACGTATGAGTAGCAGTATCTTGAATATTTAATGAGAGACGTCAATTATCTAAACGGCAGTATCATTTACGAAACTGTGCGAGTAGAGATTTTGCATAGCTTTCAATAACGAAACCAGAATAATGATAATGACGTGAGAAGTCGGGTGTTGATGGGTGCCTTATACATATATTCTTTACAACAGTGGCCAGCTGCTGCTGCTTTCAATCGCGTATGGACTTCCTAAAGCTAATTTACCACGCAACAAAACTGTTGCTTACACTTTCGAAAGTATTTTTGAAACTGCAGAGAGTAAACTCCATAATCAGCCATTTTTGTAGCCTTCAACACAGTTGTAAAGAATCCTATAGCTTCTTGAAAACAATATTTGCTTGAACCGGTGCAGGAGAAAGGACGAATCTGACAATTTTCCTACATATACTAGGTTCTTGTTCTTCAATAATAGGTTAGTGATTATAAAGATAGCGCAGTATCGCTAAAATTGACCATATCACGAATTGCTTCTTTAACGATTTCCCCCCATCTTTGTTGAGATGAGAATCATGTCTCATGACTAAAAAAATGCTTCATGGACTTTTGACAGGCGAGAGTGTTGTCAGTATAACTTTGAGTGGCAAAGCCAACGTCAAGCAGGATTGTAAACAATTAAAACAGCAAAGACAGTAGTCAGATAGTTCAAAGTCTTTTCAAACTCGGTCAAATATTGAGGCCGAATAAGTCTGAATGTGCCTGTAGTATTTCGTAGGTTTTGCTTATGGGGTGGTCTTAGCTACAGTTAGCCGTCCGAGGCCGTGTTTTGCCATAATGATCTCTCCGTCGTCGGGCTCTAGCAGTGTTACACATAACGTACTGTTCACATGTAATACACCAAAAATCGCCGACTCAGTAGGTGGCTCTGCAGCTTAGTTTTCAGCGAAAGTGAATAAATTTACTCAAACAGCTTGACTGTTGTCCGCCTTAGCATAAACAGAGGGTCTAGTATCTCCCGGTTGGATGTGTACTTTCTTCCCTATTGCAGGTATTACCTCGTTTCTGGGAAATAATCCACGCTTTTTAGGTATGCAACTTCGTATAACTTTTTAGAAGCAGTTGCATATCAGGTGATCGAAGAGATCCTTCACAGCAGCGCATTATGGCAAGTGAAACAACACCAATAAGTTGGTAAAAGGAGGCCCATGTAGCAAAGCTTGGAAGAGCAAATTACGACTGCATAGGTACATTTACAAATGTCTTACAGGCCGTCGCATCAAAAGCTCAAAATCACATCTATACCACATAGAAGTAGTGAGATATTGCCAGTTCAAATACGATATTATATGTGTACCTTTCTTCTTTTCTTTGGAAAGACTTTCTCTCCACACCGCGCTCTGGCCTGACAAATCATAAGTCTGAGTACGTCTGCAATTTGAAAGCTATAATTTGATCCCACGAGAATAGTTACAAGACACGTCTACGCACATGTGGACTATCATACATATACGTGGCCGCAATAAAGTTTATTTAAGCTTACTTATGGGTGTTTTTCTGGAAGGGAAACTAAAAGTCGTGTCTGCCTACATGTAGGTATCGCTGCAGCACTATAGTAGACGTACCAAAGCTGTCTCGGGCGCTGGAGAAGCTGCGCAATTAGTGACACCTCCACCTGGAGGCATGTCCCGTGATTCTTTGGCGAATTTGGCCCAGAATCTAACAATTGAAGGAGGTGGTCTGATCCATCGCTGGAGACAAGATGGCAGTGCTGGCATGGTCCGTGAACTGCGCCGTGAATCCAGGCCCGACTTCCGAAAGAGCCCGTGGCGGGTGGCAAGACATGCTTTGAGACGTTTTTTGTTTGTGGAGCGATGTTCCGGTCGTTGGCCGAGACCCCCGTCCAAACATGTGAATAGACGTACGCTACGATACGATACTGTTGTATCATTTAGTAGCATTCATAGCGTAGCATTTGCATCTGAAAGCTGGGGATCCGGGGAAGTAGCCCAGCTCTAATTCCTGCAGGCACAAGAGATCAGCGTAGGAGCGGACTAGTTGTCAATGCAAAACATTCTGAACGGGATCCTGTTAACACTACCTACTAAGTACATGTAGTTAGAATGCCAATGCTAGGCAGTATCTGGCGATTTTGTGTAGCATCTGCGATGTATTGCTTCGCGGGTTGGAGTCTGAGGAGCATGACGCGCCCTGCTTAATAGTCTAATCCGAGTAGTACCTACAGCTCCGTTTTTGCCAAGTTATCCTGTGTATGGGGTAAAGTACAAATACATCATACTAAATCATGGAGGCTTATGCCAAGAGCCAAGAGAAAAGGACGCAAGTTGATCTTTGCTTCCAACGCTAGTTCTCCGTGTTGAGAATTGATAAGAGTCTTGGCGAAACCTCCACTTGGAGGACAATGAATGCTCCTAAAAGACGGTGTGGAGAGAGGCAAGAAGAGAATCAATTTTCCCGATTCATATAAGCAAACAAACAAATAACTCGAGTCTTTTCTGTGCGTGGAGTGGCACTTGTAGAGTACCGCACGGAGTAATTACGCATCCCAAAAAGGCGAAATATTGAACAGGGAGTATACTGCGTACATGTACATGTATACAGCCAAGAGCTTTCAGTGTTCTTCAGTACTCACATTATCATGCACTTTTTGGTGATGATTCGTGTACTTTCCATCGATGAGCCAAATTAGAGCTTTCTTGCACGGATACCGGCACGAAAGAATGCACTTTGCAAGGACTAGCAGATGGCGAGATCTGTAGATGGAAAGACGTCAGCTGCTACGGGAGCAATATGCCGCTCAAACAGCTGACGATTTGAACACTGACAACTGAAGCATGGGAAAACAAGTCTGCTGAGGTTGTATACTCGTCAGAGTTCAGAATAAGACCATAGCGCAGTCCATCGCTTCTCTTGCACAGCTACCAGCTCCTCAGCTCCGTTCTTGTCCAGTGGTCAGCCGCACATGATGAATCCCGTCTCTTTGCGTCCGATGAGAACGTGCCACCCAGCGGCCCTTGACCTCAGGATTGGGGTAAATCACGTCAAAGGCCCAATTAGGCAGGTCGAAATGCTTATCCTTGGTACCGACAAATAGAAAAATCGAAAGCCGAGTGGCGTGGCGGGTCTAACAACCTTAAGATAACCTAGAACTAGAGAATCCACAAAAGCGGACGAGGCTTGCTTAGTGCGGGCATTGGCGAGTGAAATAATCCGTCGCTTTGCACGGTAGAAGGTTGTATGAGCTCAAGACTCGCTGTTGCTGGCTGGGAGACGCAAATGGGCGGATGAAATGAAGCCTGAGAGACGAGGTTAACTGCACTTACAAATTCATATTGAATCTACACGTTATCAGTCGCTTAGAAGATTCGGAGAGATAAGAATCGGCCCTGATAAGACTTGATCATCAATGCACCCAATGCTAGGGAGCAAATTTGCGCATCTCGGCGCCTAAAACAGGCACAAGCATAGCGCCGGAAGCTCGCTGTAGGCTGCTGCTAACGGTAGCCAGCGGCCTAAACAGTCCCTAACAGCGCTAAGCGAAGTGCTTATCCTGCTAGCTCGCACTTCTAGAACTCTTCCTCCGCGCCATGAAAGCGTGGCGCTTTCTAGCAGCCCGTTTCTCTCTGTTCAGCCAACCAACCACAACCCAATCAATCACTTGCAGGCACCAGCATGGCTCGCAAAGGCCTTGGCACGTCTGATGAATGGCTTGGGCTGCGTATTCACGGAGCCCGCTTGCTATTGATTCCACGCTGTGTCTTCCAGGATTCTCCAATTCCCCAATTCATCCCAAGTTTCCCTGGTACGTAACCAGAATTGGCCCCTCGGCTGATGCTCTCTGGGTTTCGACAGCCTATGAGATTGGAATCCAACAATGGCTTCGGTAAGCTGAGACAATGACTTTGGTCTATTGCTTCTACTTATAGCTACCACAAATGCCGTTGTTGATATCACTTACTAACAGCATCAAGCGAGTAGATAAGGGGCTTGGGCCGCCAGCGGGGCGAGATAACGTGGGCGATGCTCGATGGCAAGGAACGCAATGACCCGACTCGTGGCAAACTGCCAGGGCCTCGGGCCTCTCCAGAATGCTACCATCGGCTCAAGTCTCTCCGTGTTCACTCACTGCTAGGCGACGACTCGCGTACGGCCAGCCCCTACATCCCCTCGCATGGCACAGACAAGATTGGTACCACTGCCACCAGGCCCGAGTCAGGCGACATGATCCGCTGCTGCACGCAATCAAGACATCAACACTCACTTGAGACAAACCAGCCGTTCCTCCACCTGCTCGAGTGGCTGGAGAGAAAGGAACCAAGCGATGAAACGACAGCCTTACAGCGATCGTTCCGAACCACGACTTCAAGTACAGTATGCTACACGGGTATTTACCATGTACATTTCGGCCAAAGAAAGCAGAAGAAGAGGAAAAAACATACAGAGAGAACGCAAACTCTACGCGGCCAAAGCGCCATCACCCCCAACTTTCCCCAGCAGCCAAGACCGACCAGAGCGTCAACATCTTGCCAATCTACAGCATTTGATGTGTTGAATGTGCCTCCACCAAGCTAAAAATAAGAGTTAGCTCCCTTGGCGGACGCTCCAGTAGTACTTACATACACATACATCGTACATACTACAAAGTGGCGGAAAAGAGCGGTCTTCCAATCTCAATCGACTAAGCCTCAAGGGCCTCGCCCCCGGTCAATGCAGCCCACGAGGCCGTGTTCTTTGCCTCTCTCAGCTTCCTTCTCCACCGCCGATGATCCAACTTCGGACTTTTTGCTCGTTTCTGCTTACGGCTAGTCCAGCGATAGGCCTAGCCTGGCGACAGCAAGGTCGAGATTTGGGCACGTCCCCATGGCTCGGTATGGGGTAGCCTCGGGGCTTCCTTGTGTACTTGTACATGCTGTCAGTGCGCATACATGGAGGCTGGAACGTGGAACGAGCCTGTCTAACTGGGTAAACCTAAACCCAACGCTTAATAGCCTGTGGTAGGTGCAAAGGCATACTCCGTAATTCTCCATATTAGGTACATACATCTTTGATCGATGCCAACGGCCCTAGTACCCAGCCGTATCGTTTATAACCTTCCGGGGCTGCCTCTTCCGTACGAAGGCCTTTCCTTCTAGCCATCGCGGTCTTCTCTTCTACCCTCTGTCGCTCATCATCTCCTGTCGACGACTCTGGTGGCCAAGAGTATCTAGGAGCCGCCGCCAGGTGATTATAGACTATTTTTTGAAGTTCAGGCTTCTCCTCCTCTCGCGACCGAAACCCGATCAGTTGTTAAGAATCTCTCCGCCATGAGCTCTCAAGACGACGGGCTCTACGCCCATTCTCCCAATAATACCGGGTATGGCCACGATGCCGAGAAATTCAGCAACGGCGAAGGCAACTTCGAAAATGTTCACATCCGCGGCTTGGAGACTTCAGCCGAGACGTCTCTGCATCGCGGTCTCAAGGCCCGTCACATTTCCATGATTGCCATCGGTGGCGCTCTCGGCACAGGTCTCATCATTGGTACTGGCAAGGCTCTCGCTCAAGCAGGACCTGGTTCATTGCTCATTTCGTACTGTTTCGTCGGACTTCTCGTCTTCGGTGTTATGGCATGCTTGGGAGAAATGGCGGCTTGGTTACCTATGAGTGCTGGATTTACGGGCTACGCGACGCGATACTGCCACCCATCGTTGGGATTTGCTCTTGGCTGGACGTGAGTTGTGAATCTACTGCGATTTACAGATTTGGAGGGTGAAACCGCTAATGGAAGCCCAAGATATTGGTTCAAGTACATCATCACCACTCCGAATCAGTTGACGGCTGCCGCCTTGGTCATTCAGTATTGGCTGCCTCGAGACAAGGTCAACCCAGGTGTCTGGATTGCCATCTTCTTAGTCATTATCATTGTTGTCGTATGTGTATTTCTTTTTCTTGTCTCTTCTTCTCAGTTTTCCTACCGTATCCTAACAATTTCACAGAATTACCTAGGGATTGAGCTCTTCGGCGAGCTGGAGTTTTGGTTGTCATCTTTCAAGGTCATTATCATCGTCGGTATTATCATCTTCTCTCTCGTTATTGCGTGCGGAGGTGGCCCCGGTGGCGATGCTCCTGGCTTCCGATACTGGCATAATCCCGGCGCATTTGCTGAGTTGTACGCCGATGGCGCTTTGGGCAAATTCCTCGGCTTCTGGTCTGTCATGGTCAACGCAACTTTTGCTTACCTTGGAACCGAGCTGGTTGGTGTCACTGCTGGTGAAGCCCAGAACCCTCGACGAAGCATTCCTAAGGGTATGTCTTACTCCTCTTCCTGCCGGTTGCACTTCCGTATAGCAGGCGCTAACGAGTTACCGCAGCTATCAAGCTTACTTTCTTCCGTATCCTCTTCTTCTACTGCCTCAGTATCTTCCTTATCGGCATGATTGTTCCCTACAACAGCCCAGATCTCGCCTTTGCCAACAAGCAATCAACCAGCGCTAACGCCTCGCCTTTCGTTGTCGCGGCCACTGTCGCCGGTGTCAAGGTCCTCCCGCACATTATCAATGCCTGCATCCTGGTCTTTGTCTTTTCCGCCTCCAACTCTGATTTGTACATTGCGACCCGAACTCTCTATGGCCTTGCGTCAGATAATGCAGCCCCAGCTATTTTCAAGAAGACGAATAAACGCGGCGTGCCCTACCCGGCGCTTGCCCTCTCTTCAACGATTTGTTGTCTGGCATTTATGAACGCATCTACCAACAGCACGGTGGTACGTTTCTTTGGCTATCCCTCGTGATGCGTAAAAGGATCTATTCTGACACGATTATTAGGTCTTTGGCTATTTCGTTAACCTTGTTACTATCTTTGGTATATTGACTTGGATTTCCATCCTTGTCACCTACCTCTTCTTCCTGCGCGCTCGCCGCGCCCAGAACATTCCCGATAGTGCCATGCCTTATGTCGCTCCTCAAGGATTCTGGGGGACCGTCATCTGCTTGGCCTTTGTCATTCTTATTAGTTTGACAAAGAACTTCAACGTCTTTATCCACACCAAAGACTCCGAGTTTGACTACAAAAACTTCATTACAGGATACCTTGGAATTCCTCTATATATTGCCATGCTCTTCGGACACATGCTCCTCACCGGCAGTCGAGGTGTCAAGCCTCACGAGGCAGACTTTTACACCGGAAAAGACATCATCGATTCGCAGGAGGCGGACTACCTGGAGCAAGAACAGATTAAGAACGCAGACAGCCAGGGCGCGCATAAGTTTTACAACCGCTATGTTGCATGGCTTTTCTAAAAGTCATACTGGAGTTATGAATGGTCCTGTTGCTTTGATACATAGCCGATTTTGGGATGGTAGTAGATTGACCTGGTTCTCCCATTTTACAATTATGATTACAAGGTATAGGATATAGTATACCTGATGCTACGAAATATTGTCACTATTATGATTAGATGCGTATAGATTCTCAATGAATACCCTACTGGCTCCTTAAAGCATTAGACTCGGGCGGGCCCAGCCTCTCCATGATAGACAACTCGAAGGCGACACATTCAGAATCACAAATGCTTCATCATCATTCAGCGTATTCTAAAATATCTGCTATGCAAATGCATTTTTGCAAAATGAAAAGAGAAAAAACGAGGAAAAGAGAAACGCCACCAACTCACACACATTCGTTCATAAGAACGCCCCGTCGTGTGCTATATAAAAAAAGAAAGAAAATTCCACACCGGCCGTCAAAAACGTACGCATGCAGGAAGACAGATAGTTACACAAGTCAAGCCTCCTCTCCTCTGCTCTCCTTCTAGCGCAAAAATTCCAGCATGTCGTCGGGATGTGTGTGTTTTCCCTTCCAGTCATAGAATGTATATATAAAAGGGGGTATAATTCAAAAAGAAATGATAATAGCACCATGTTTTATCGTAGCCCGCTGAGAGCTTTGTATATTTTTTTTTTCTTTCATCTTCTTTTTCCAACTTCATTTGTCAAATTCGTATAACCTTCGATGGGCCTTACCCAGGGTCTTTTTAGACACCTCTGAATAGACGGACGATGAGGAACCACATGGCGCCCAAGAATTTGAAGCTGCTCAGGGCTGCAACACTCCAGAGCACGACGGCCATGTAAATGTTGGATCGCTCTGTTTGCTGGTTCTCAATGTCCTGCTCGTTACCAGGCGTGATCCTCTCCAGGCCAGCAGAGCTCAAGACCACGGCTGCGAGGGCAAAGTTGGAAATCATCCAGATCAGTACGACACCAGTTCGTACACCTCTGTAGTAGTCCATCTGCTTCTCTTGCAGCTGGGCTTCTGTGGGTTCTGACTTAACTTCCTTGAATTTGACGCTGAAGACGGAGACTTCTCGCTGGTACTGCGCATTCAAATCACCCTCGTCGGGAAGATCTGTTTTGCCCTGGCCGTCTTTGGTGTTGACGGACGGCAGCTTTTCCACTTTGTCGTCACCCTTGGTACCCCAGGAGACATCGTGGGTGTTGCAGAAGGCGTAGACATTGAGAATGTTGGTAAAGGTTGGCGTCAGGAGCATGTACTGAAGGAATGATGTAACCATGTGCCATGGATCGAACATGAGGATGGATGCGATAAGCCAGATACCGTAGGTCGACATGACGGAAACGATGAGGGTGTAGAAAACCTGGTTCTTAAATATTTCGCTAATGCTGAACCCGCCTCCGCTATGAATATCTGCGATAATGGCTTTGACGGCAATAAAGATGGCAGCAAACATCAAGTATCTGGTCAATTCGGGTTAGTAAACGTCCAGTTAGAAGGAGAAGGGACAAAGACGTACATCATGATACCAGCCCAGAACCAGACCATAGCAGTGTAAAGCTTGCCAGAACCGGCCGGCCGATTACCCAAAGACAAGACGAAACAAGTGATTAGACAAACGCCATACAACCACTCAAATACAACGCCCAGGATATTGCCAACATTGCCGAGGAGATCGTCTGAGCCCAGACTTGTAATCAGGATTTTGAAGACCAAGAAGAAGTTACCAATTGCGAACCAAGCAAAGATCATGTTGATGGTATTGAAGACAAATTCAATGAAGAAGGCAATTTTGCGGAAGAACGAGTGGTCGGAGCGGAAGAAGTCGTGAAAATGAGCAATGGCATAGATGGCGGCGAAGAAAGAACCGTTGAGCCAACGACGTCGCTGGAGGACCAGTTCCGTCACTGTGTCGGGCACATCAGTCTCGCCAGTGGCAGACTTGACGTACTGCAAGATCCAGTGACAGTTTCGCTTAGTGACCAGCTCGAAACAGAGAATACGATCCTCGGCCAGGTACATGTTGGACTCGAAAAGGCCTGCTTTGTGGCCACCATGCAGTGTTTCACCCAAGAAATACTTTTCGAGAGGGCCTTGGCCGTTCTTATCGTTCTGCAAGGCGACATATCGATAAGCTGAAAAGGCGCCGGGCAAGACGGAGATGAAGCCAAATGCCGACTCCAAGGGCTTATCCAGAATGTTGCTCATCTTGTACTCAAAGTTTTGCGTTGCAACCAGAGGGTTGATCAAGTTTTTGCCACCAGTTCCCAACATGGCCTTGATCTCACCACAGGCGCCTCCGCACATGGGTTCCAGATCGAACGCCTTCCACAGATGGTAGATGGAACTACCACCCGGTCTTGTACCGGCATCAATGAGGACGCAAATGTTTGGGTCCAGAACGCGGCCAAATGCCTGGAAAAACCATCTGTGTGAGTTGATCTTCTTTGCATTCTTCTCTTTGAGACAAAAGAGCAGCTGAACAGGTGTTCGGCGATGAACGAGCGAGACAACGTCCTTGGTCAGCTGCAAGTGCGTCTGGGTGGTGTATTCATAGATATGCGCCGTCACATCTTTGTTGTTCACTTGCTGCTTGGCGATACCCTCTTGGTAGACTCCAAGACCAGCCAGCACTGCCCTTGTTCGGGGATTGATCTTTGAACGACCGTCGCTGACAATGCAGACCACAATCTTCTTCCAGGCGTCCTTGCCCCAGGTCTTGCTGTTTGGACGGTTGCACATGTATTCAATGTTCTTGAAAACACCAACCATGGTTCGTGCAAACAAAACGTCGTCTTCATTGTACATGGTAACAACGATGAACAGTTCAGTGTGGCGAGGCTTGCTGAAGAGTCTCTGACGCAACGTAAAATTCTCATCGTAGAAGTCTTTGGGGTCGCAGGTCGCAGCCGAGTATCGCATATGTGTAAACTCATCACGCTCGCCGTGAGGGTTTTCGCGTAACATTACAGGCGGCACCGGGCAATCAAGCACCAGATTGCCACGGTATAGAAGCACCTGCTTCACCGTCTTCCATCTTTTGATGCCGCCCTGGGGCGTAACAGGCCGGGTCTCTTCCTGCTGGGTGAGCGGGTGGTCGGAGTTATTATGTGAGAGCATCGGTCGTTGGTCGTCATAGTCGTAACCCTGCTGGTCGTAACCTTGTTGGTCGTAGCCGGGCTGGTCGTAGCCCTGGTGCTGATCGTAGCCTTGGCCGCCGTGCTGCGGTTCATAAGGAGCGTTGTAGTAAGCATCGTGATGGGCCTCTGGGTTTAATGAGTAGTCGGACGGATTCTGGCTGTGCTGGTAGGATAACGCATCAACCGAGGCCTGGGACAAAAACTTAGTCAGTTGCCGCAACTCTTGGACGGTTTACGAATAGCATTATGTTGAACACTCACAGCGGGGTTGATGTGTAGCTGATCGCTTGGGCTTGCCAGCCGGCCAATATGAGGAGGCATCTGGGCATTCTGAGGATGATGCTGGCCATAGGGATTCTCTTCCATCTGGTATCCCTGCTGAAGCGGGTGTCCAGGCGACGGAGTCCTGTATGGGTTGCCCCGAGGATCCATCTGGTGATATTGGTCGTCCTCGTGGTTGTGGTCTGCGTGTATAGTTGGTTAGATGCGGCGAATGGTCAAAAGAGCGCAAGCCAGTCGTCGAGTGCAAAGAAAACGCCAAACAAGGAATAAGAACTGAGTGTGGTAAGAGAGAAGAAGAGAGAGGTAGAAACAACGCAGAGATGCGCGACCCAGCCAACTGTATGGCAGCTAGCAGTATATATCACGTATCACGTAGCACGTAGCCTGCCGCACACTCAGGGATCTTGGGGAGAAGCTAGCCAAGAGCGTCGAGCATCGCAATGGGAAGAAGGTGAGGATGTCGCAACAGGGAGTCGTAGGGACGAAGTGGGCAAAAGTGGGTGTTCGAGATTAAGCGGGCAGGGGGTCGAGGGCCAAGAGTCGTCAGAAGGGGCAATTGGAAGATTGCAAGCATACATACCTAGGCGATTATACGACATGGTTGGCGCGAATCAGTTGGCCGTGCTAGTGATGGACGGTACGAGGTAGATACTGCCTAAGTAGAGGTAGAGGTGATGTAGTGAGCGACGTAAATGGCGAAGATGAGCCGCGGGTTCTTGTTCTTCTCTCCCTTCCACGTTGCTTCCGGTGGCGCGTGGAATGGAGTCGAGTCCAAGAAGGCGGCGCAGCAGCAACTCTGCGTCGTCGTCGTCCGATGGTTTGGAGGAAGCAAGGGCCTGTGCGCGCACCCTGGGATGGTTCAGGGCCTTGTCGATGAAGCTCCAATGGGCGGCTTTGGGGTAATATGCAAGGTACGTCGGGGCCGTGTTTCTGTCGACTTTCGCAGATCACCTGTGTCGCGCGAAATGCTAGGGTTGTTGGCAAAGGGTACGAAGCAGATACGTAGGTACAACGGGGGATCTTCTCGCTAGGAGCTAAATCGTAATCGTAAATAGCTGCAGTGATCTCTGGGGATGTCTCGCAAATCAGAGCGCAGAGCGCATGAGGAAGAAGAGAAAATGATGAGGATGTGAAAAGACCAAACGGCGGTTTCACAGCTGATGAGTTTCAATGAAGCTGGAGCCGAAGCCCCAAAAACCCCTTCAGATGACCCCCTTGGCCCAGCTGTCGGTTTCAGAGGTGCTAGTGGGGGTTTAGTGGCCTGTAGCGTCTCGCCGGAGCTTGGTGGCCCTGGCGGAAGGCAGACTGGCGGGCTTTTACTGGTCCACGGCGCGCAGCACCCCACCAATTGCCTTGGCGACGGGGGAGCGCAAACAGTGACGTCGATAAGATACCACATCGAACGGATCAAAGCAATGCTGCGTGTTTTGTAACACAAACTCAGGGGGTGCTCTCAGAGTGCGTTGTGCGCTGTCCTACTACATACACGTACCCCCAGCCTTGATTTCGTTATCATGTTATTATGCATGTGCTGTATCTGTTCTGTGTGAGAAGAGTCTATCAGCGCATGCACCTGCTCCACCAAATATGCCCACCGGGGAGGGGAGTAGAGAGGCGCTACTGCAGTCGACAAAGGGCGGCTAGATGGCGGCACGACTCCTCCATGCTGCAATGATCATCAAGCGCGATATCACATTCAAGCTTACATAGGAATACCGATGAGAGTGCGAGCCAGCTACATGTCTCTCACATGATCCATAGTATTAGTAGGCGGTTATTCGTCGTCAGCGCCACCATCCCGTCGATATTCATGCGGCAAGCTTCCCCGACTTCCACAGACTCTCCATCACGAGAGAGAGCTAAAAATAAACATTTGCCACGGATCTGAAAGAAAGCCTCCCGCCGTCAGCTGTAGAAACAAAAACCCCCATCAGAGCTCAGCCTCGTCGGCAACCACCCAATCATGGTCTCTGGTGGCGTCGCATAACGGGTCAAGGGCCTCCAAGCCTCTTGTCCACGCGTTGCCTTTGTCGTCACGGCTGATGCGTCTAGCAAAGTCAATCGCTCGACCATGGCCAATCTGGGGATCGCCCTTTTTGGAAAACTTTTTCTCCTAATGAAGATCAGCATGGTGTCGTTGAAATGCTCCAGATTTTATAATGGGCCTTTTTGTTTGCAGGTAAATGGCTGATAGAGGATGGCAAAGATGGAAACCCGCTCTGAATTCCCATATCTACTACACTTCTTGATTCCACCCAAGGCAGCGAATTTCTCGACAGCAAACTTGACTGTATAACAGTGCATGAGCAAAAGCGTTGCACAATATCAGCAGCCAGACTTTACTAGCCTCTATCTCTTCCCTTCAGCCTCAGATCTAGACTACTGACTTTTCCTTCTTGACCAAACAAATGCGGGGCTTTCAAACTGCCTCGCGGGGCATCTTGAACTTAACGCTAGGATGTAGCTGACGTGTCGAATTCCTTCAGTGCTCTTCCTGCTGCCATGACATGGGTGTCCACGGCTACAAGCTCCCCAGTCGTCTTGTTCATCTACGAAATATACGAGTCTACTAACAGCAAGTGACTATGGGTAGATTATGAAACTCACCGGGAAAAAAAACTACTTGACATGTCATAAGCTAGAATCGTGAGTATTCGTTAACATGAAAAGGGTACCAAACCCGTCTGCAGCATCGATTGCGCCACCAACTGCGCAAGGTAGATATAATTAGCTGGCATTGCAAATACGTGATTCTATATCAGAAGGCGGAGTGAATAAGCTTAATTAATAATCGTATTCTCCGTGTTGTCGGCAGCTTTCTCTTTCCAACGCTAGATACTACGCCGAGTGTTTCTTGATATTTCTCGTCAGTAACGTGAGTTGGCGTTACAAAGCACAGCTATAAACAGCGAGGCACAGTGACTAAACAAGTATTTAAGTGATATTTGCACAGGCGCTTGCTTAGGCATTGCTTAGTTCGCGTCGCTAAATGTGTCTTTCACGCATTTCTTCTGACATTGTCCAAGGTAAGCGCGAATTCGGAGAAGGTTGCCGAGGCCTTGGACTAATCTATATGCACGTTCAAGTCCAAATTCCCGATTGCGACGCATCCAAGCTGTTCTTAAATTGTACGCCATCAAAGCATATGATGACCGACATGGCTTGGCTTCCAACTTTCTCAACTTACTGATACCTTACTAGACATCGGTCATTAGAATGTAGCAGATAATATAAAACAGCTCTTTTTTAACAAAATCTGCAAGCAATGTAGCAGGATTGACAGCGGGATAAACGAAAGAAATTGATTTCTCCCTTGCAATGATGTAGGGTTGATCATATGACAGAAAGATTCAGAAAATACAAGTCGTATAAGATCCCCGTATACCAAAGAATGCGCAAGTTCCAGTCGATTTCCTAACAGGAAGGCCTCAAATGCTCTAACTTTGTCGTTTCAAAGAGCCATGTCACAATACAGTCTGTACCAACCTGCTTCGCACACTCAAGGCCTATATCTGCGCTTAGAAGAGGCGCGGGGTTCACGCGATGAATGTCGGGGGCCGCTATTGTGTATACAAGGCATTCCGTTACCTGAGACAGTGTTACATCACCAACAAGATTAATACCGCAGTGGCGCAATCATATATTTTCTTTTTTTTCCCCCTCCTTTTTCACGACTTCTTGTTTCAATAGACGAGATTTCAAAGGCGTCCAAATGTCGAGCATCTAGCCCAAGGTAGTAAGTATCTATCTAATTGCTGCTGGAAAAAGATAGGGCGAGAGCGGGGTCCTGCGGGCGCAACCGATCCTCGACATCGCCTCCAGTCTACCTGTATGAAACAAAGAGCGCAGACCTAGCATGTAAGTAACGGAACCTTTGAATATTATATGAAGGGCTAGGTCGTTTACAGCAGTAGTGCTATAAGTTGAGACTTGATAGAACGCGAATGTATCGGAATTGATCGACCAGAAATAAATGGATAAATTTATCAAGTCCGCACTTGAGCTCTAACATTTTATACCGTACATGTTCTCATCGACTTCCTCTCACCAAGTCGCCTCCTATATTACAGCTTGTGTCACGTTTCCATAGGTAGTTCCGCAGAGGATCAGGCATATATACATGTAAGCAGGCCACTAATATTTATAGTGCATCCATCGCTTATCGCAATTGGCCTATAACTTCAATTTGGAATCATATACACACTGCATAAATCAATACGCGTTAATTAAAAGAGGGGGATAGCTGCCGAAGGTCTATCAAGGTGGCCTCACCGGCAAAGCACACATCCCGCTTTCATCAGTCGCTGCAATCAATCGCAGGCAAGCTCGAATTGCACATAGTCCATTCTCCTTACAGAAAACAAGATGGAGGACTTTTCCACATACCAGGACGTCTTCGGACAGCTCATGTTCCTCAAAACTTACACCCAAATCGTCCTCGGCTTTCCCACACTGGAGCCAGTATCCGACGAAGCTATTACGAAGAACCTTGAAGCAGCGGCAAAGACGCTCACAGATGCATTCCCTTGGCTCTCCGGGCACGTTATCCGCGAAGGAGCGGCGCCAGGAAAAACCGGCCTCGCAAAAATCGTCCCATATGCTCCAGGGACACGCCTCACTCCCGTTGTGGCCAAGGACTGCCGCAAGCTTTGTCCGTCGTTTCAGACAATCGTGGACGCAGGCGCGCCAATGTCGATGCTTGACGGTGAGATCTTGTCTTCACGAGAGGGAATCCCCATCGGGTATGACGAATCAATCGAGCCGGCTCCGGTATTCCTCATCCAGGCCAACTTTATTGAAGGTGGTGTACTCGTCACATTCGCCGGCCAGCACAATATTGTCGACATGAACGGCCTAGCCCAATTGATTCGGCTGTTCGCAAAGGCCTGCCGGGCTGAATCGTTTACGCAGCTTGAACTTGAGCAAGGAAATCGAGATCGCAGGACCGTCATTCGACTTTTGGGCCCAGATGAGCCTAAAACCGACATTACTCCCTTTCGCGTTCACGGTGACCATCCGGAACCAGATGTGCTTTCCAAGTGGGTGTACTTTCACTTCCCTGGTTCGAGTCTAGCAGAACTCAAGAGTGTTGCCTCCACGCCAGGCTCCTGGGTCTCGACTGATGATGCGCTGTCTGCGCTGGTGTGTCAACGGATCACGGCTGCGCGAATCCAGCGTCTTGGATCTGGTCAGCCTGGAGCAACTGCGACTTTCTGTCGCGCCATTAATTCGCGGCGCTATGTAGAGACGCGAGTCCCTCCGGAGTACATGGGCCATATGGTGTACTGCATCGACCAAAAATTATCACTGGATGATGCTGCGGGTGCCATGGATCTCTCGGTTCTCGCTGGAAAGTTCCGTGATGATCTTAAAAATCTGCAGCCCCTTCCAATCCACAGCTTTGTAACAGCACTAGCAGAAACTGAAGACAAAGGCTCCTTGGTGTACGGAGCAACGCTGGATGCTTCCAAGTACGACGTCATGTTTTCAAGTTGGGCTGGGCAGGGGCTATACCAGCAGTCCTTTGGAAAGCTGGGGAAGCCACAAATAGCGAAAAGACACAGGTTCAAGCCCATGGAAGGTCTTATCTATTTTATGCCTAGGACGGACGCTGGAGATATTGACGTGGCGGTATGCCTAAGAGAGGAAGATATTGAGCGCTTAAGGGAGGATGAGATCTTGACAAAATACGGAAAGTACATTGGTTGAGAGCTTCAAGTGAATGGCTGTCAATGTCGATAAGATCCATGAGTTAAAACTAGACAATTACAGGATTAGCAAACTCAGAAATATTTGAAAGTCTTTGGTTGCCACTTACCCTCTTGGCTGAGTCAAGATGGCGCAAAAAGTTTTCTGCTCAGTCAATTAGAATAGGTCATCTTCCACAGTGCTACCGTCGCCAATATTAAAGAAACAGAAGGAGAATTTAAAGAGATCATACCTGAAATTTTCCAGCGCCTTGCAAAGTCCGATACGGCATTTCTGAGGATACTCCTATCCTCCGCCGGTAATCCATCTACACAAAGCTCGTCCAGGTGAGCGGCGGCGCCGTATAAGCAACATAGTCCTATGAAGCACGGTCTAGTGCTGTTGAACCAGCCGTTTTTTTCTAGCCATTCGGATTCGGCACGGCATGTTTCAATGATCATATTGCGTGTGCAGGTGAATGTTAATATGCTTTTCGGATTCTGCCTTGCTACCTTGTAGTAGTCGTTCGTGCGATATAGCATAATCATGGCACTGGCAATCATGGTTAAGCCCGGTATTCCAGTATATTCACAGATGGATGGTGTGCCGCTCACCTGAGAGTCATGGCAATAGTTTCGCAAATAGGAAACTTGCTTCCTTCAGACATTTGAACGTAATTACCAATTTCATTGCACATCACTCTTTCCACCGCTTCATATTTGGTGAAGTCGTAACTTCTTATGGCCCTCAGCATATCTCCCATGCGAATAGAATGCTCGGCTCGAGCCAAGAAGTTCCGGATAGGATCTTGTGAGTAGAGATCGGCTTTTGTGACTCTTAAGATGGCAGAATTTGGGGGGAGGTGGGCTTCCTCCACTAGGTATGGCAGACAGTGATCAATGGTAGACAGAGCAATAGTGCTGTTGCGTTCAGGTTTAGATTGGTTTCAAGATGTTGAGTAGGTAGCTGTACTTGTAGCTTACCGATCCAATAAGATAATTGCGCTCCAATGGAGATCTAGCTCATGTTGGCTGCGATAATCTTTGACTGCATTATTACTTGAACCTGTCGCAAAATATTCGCTGAAGCCGAGTCGACGAATGAGACCAATGCATAACGTCAAGGTTTCATACGCTTCTCTGCCCAAGCCATGGCCGCACGCGTACATCGTCAAGATGATGCCGCATTGCAGCAATTGAATATCCGGAGACGACTGAAGAACGGCAAAGAGCTGCCGCGCTGTGCGGTATAAAGCGCTCTGTGCCGGATGAGGCGAGTACTGGCATGGGCTCTCCGAGAATATGTGCATAGAGAGCAGCAATAGAGCAAAGTTGTCGCGACTAGCCGGACCGCCCGAGATGAAACCGCTCGAGGTAAATTGCGCTGCTTGGCTGTATACAGTATCCTTGTCCAAGAAGGGAAACCAGTGATACGCAAGACTGAAATATTTGGCCACAATATCTGTTATGTCAATGGAGGCATGGCCGAATATGTCTCTGACGAGAAAAGATAGCGATGCTTGGGGGGAGTCCCCTTCGCTATAGGAGCTGTAATTTGAGCAAGCTGCCCAGAGCAGATTGCGCTCGCCAAGAGGCGTTAGATGAAACCCACAAGGACTGGAGCATGGCAACAGCATGTCAGCCGTGCTGTTGGATATCGGCGCGAGCCCGCGGGCTGCCGCATCATTCTTTGTTGGATAGACACATCGAACCGCTTTCCTAACAGCCATGGCGTTAGTGATGTGCGATCTTGTGATTACTGTAGCAGACACGAGTGATCAGCACAAGAGGCCTACCTACATGGAACAACGTGAGCATTGAGGAAGAACCCTGTCGCAACGCTGCTTTTGACGGCGGCAGTTTAAGCACGTTCCGGGGACGTAACCGGTCCGAGCAGCGGAGACTTTGACCTCATTGCCGCTCGCCGCCAGGACTGCCAGGTCGGCCATTCAAAGAGCAGGTGATAAAATGGATACGTGAGTTGAGAAGGCAATGCGAGGATACGATTCAGGGCAGGACAATTCGGGCTATCGCTGGCGAGCATGTAAGTCGTAGGTTTGCGTACGGAAAGGACCAGGAGACACAAGGTTAATATGCTATCGGCCGACCCTTGTCAGATCTAGTCCGCCTCCTCCGGAAGCTAAACGTTGATTAGTACAGCCTTAGTGCTAGACTTGCTTGAATACAGTGCCGGTACACAATTTAGTGAAGAGACTCAAGGTAAATGCTGCATTGCTGAGCTAGCTTTCCAAATATCGACACAGAGATAGAAACGTCTGCGCGTGGTGACGCCGTGCGAGCATTGCTCAAATGTTGTCTAGTTCTACAGTGCGCTCCAAACTGTCGAGCTACCAAGCCGTGGAAGCATGCGTCGGACGATCCCTGTCAGTGGATCAGAATGCCGATTGGGCAGCATGTAAGAAAGAATCCTGGCAATGCACCGCTAGACGACGGCTACTCCATGATATGCCGTGTCAGGTCGGAAGGATCTAGATTGCACAGACGCTTACTGGGATGCCAGATCTGCAATGAATCATGTCACTGGGCATTATGCAGCTCTGACAAGACCAGTTAAACAGTCACTCTATATTTCTAATCATCTTCAAATCGGTCCGGGAACTTGCTCGTGGTGCTTTGTAATTCTGTTACACCAAATATTTTGCATCATGTAACCTCGTTCTCGCACCCTCTTGCACTTGTTTTACAATATCAGCGGCCGGTTCTAGTTTCTTGACCAATCCCACTCCCGCCCCTGCCCATATGCAAGCAATGTCTCTCATGTTGACTTCCTCTGCCTGGGACCGCCTGGAATCATGGTAGAATTGCGTCCGTATCGAGTCCATATCCATTCCCTTCTCTCGGTTGTCGTAAATTGCGCCCCTCAAGCATCTGCCGTCGTATAATTGCGGCCATGGGTTCGCGCCCCAAATGTCGTCAAATACCCGAGACCTCACGGTAGACTCTCCTCCGTCAGAGGCTGCGAGAACTTCCTCGCGAACATCCAAATCCATATTCGCTTCCTCTGCTCCAATGAATCGAGTGCCTAGAACTGCGCCTTCAGCTCCAAGAGTTATAGCTGCTGCCACTCCTCTTCCGTCCATGATGCCACCAGCTGCAAGAATGGGGATGTGAGAGAGTCCATGATCTTTGAGAGCGTCTGCCACTTCTGGAACTAGTGTTACCACGCTCGCTCCTTTTGCATGGCCGTGGCCTCCCGCATCGCTTCCTTGCATTACCAAAGCATCTGGCTGGCAGCTCTGAGCTGCTTTCAAAGCGGCACTGACGCTTCCAACCTGTATCCAGATCTTGGAAGATGGAGTTGTTTCTCGTATCCCTTCTGTCCAGGCTTTCATTTGCTGTGTACTTCCAAAAGACAGCCACACTACCGCAGGCTTGAATTTTGCAAAGATGGGTAGCCAGCGTTGGGGCTTGCTACCAATGACGATGATACCAACCCCTACTGGAAGGGCATCCAGAGTCTGGTTCGTGGCCACAAAGTCTTTCAGCTGGGCTTGAGCATTCTCCAGCTCAGCTTCCAATCTGAGCGGACTGCCTGTGAATCCAATTTGTCCTAGTCCTCCGCTCAAGGTCACGGCCACTGCGAGTTTGCTGGTAGCAACGCCGCTCATTGGCGCATTTGCAATAAACGGAAGCTGGATCCATGGAAGATCGCGCTTCATTCTGCTGATACAAGACATGGTGCTAGACGTTGGATACATGTAAGTGTTGATGTAAGACGAGGGAGAAGTCAAGTAATAAAGAATTACTAGGGATTTGACAAGGCACAGAATCCGTACCCTGTATACACGCATATTTGCTGTCCATACAACTTAGTATACTAAATAATCATTATACCGCGGAAAGTTTTACCTTTGCCGAAATGTATGTAAACATACCGTAGCTGAAGAGCGGAAATCGACTCTCACAGCTCCACCAACGATCCGCACAGTATGTATGCTTTTGTTGCACCTAGTCAACAATTTGCAGTCGAAGAGACCCAAAACGCCAAGTACTACTCCAAGCATCGGACTTGGATCGGCACAGAATCCGGCTAGAAACGGAGTAACAGTTACTGGAGTCTCTCGAAATAGATGAAGATGGTGTTGAATCTGCCGTTTCTCTGCTAGAGGTTGGGGCCCTTCGTCGGACCGTCGCAGGTTAATGCGGAATACCGCAATTCGAGCATTCATGTGTCTCCGGATCGGCTGTGATCTTCGGCTGTGATCTTCGGCTGTTAATAGGTACAGATGACTATTTAAGAGGGTAAATTTCCCGTCAACTTTTTGCATGAATGAATGTTTCGTAGGTTTCTTCCTTTGAACATATAATCATCAACTATTCATCTAAAACACTTTGCCCAAAATGACTCTTTCTGGAAGTTGCATGTGCGGAGAGATCGCATACTCTAGCAGCAGTGAGTTCCATGCTTACCGTAACTTCAACTTTACCCAGCTGTCTCCTAACACAAAATATCACACAGGCAAACCCAAGGTGACGGCTCTTTGCCACTGCGTGGATTGTCAAAAGGTATGAGCCCCGAGCAAAAGTAACCGAAATAACACCACTAATACCACACAGTGGACTGGCTCAGCATATACCTCAAACGCTGTGGTTCCCGAAGATAGCTTTCAAGTCACGAAAGGTAAACTCATTTCCCCCATTGCTCTTGAAGTTCTCCACCGAAGGTCTAATCGAACTTAGGTGAGGCTAAGTGGTACGATACTATCGGAGAGTCTGGGGGCAAGAACAGACACTTCTTTTGTTCCAACTGTGGTTCTAGCCTATACGGAAAGCTCGATATCATGCGTGGCGACATCGTGATCAAGGCAGGCTCATTGGATAACGGGGCTACACACCTGAACGGCAACATTGGCGTTGAGTTCTACTGTAAAGACAGAGTGGGATTTGTCGCTCAGCGAGAGGAGGCTAAGCAATTGCCTCGATTTATTGGGTCGTCATAAGCACAGCGGGCTTCACATTATGGATTGATTTGCTACTTTGAGTGTATTAGCTTTGTATTACTCCACTCAAAAAGGGAATCACCATGTACTATAGACGTCATTGTTCGAGCTGCGTGAAGATGGAGATACGGCTCAGACGTAGATGGCATTCAATCAAAAGACTTTGGAATTTGGACTGATGCGAAAGATCCGATTCGAAGAGTATACATCCACTACTAATATATTGTAACCCATGACGGTCGATGCATTGTAGACAATAGCCCCATGAAACATCCTCAACTCGTAACGGATGACACCTGCAGGCGCATTGGCGTATCACCTCACCAACATGGAAGCTGTATTGACAGTGTGAGCGAATTTTGAGGGGAGACGGTGTACGAAGTGCTAGCAGGGGTCGGCCGACGCTCTCTAGCTTCCGCTCAAGAATAGCATTTCCGTTGAATTGACTGGGGTCGGCCGACGCTTGCACGTTAGTCGAGCCAATAAAGTCTCTGTCACTTCCTAAGTGACACTCGAATGATTCTATGCCGTGGAGCTCTGTTTGGTATGATTTTGTTGCAGGACCCTCATTTGAAATCAAGCCCATCAAGCCTTAAAAAATTCGGACAACTAGATCGCCATGTGTCTCATCTGCTCTAGGCTGAATTTAGCAGATGTGGAAAATTAGGAAACGAGCCCTATCTTACAACGCTCTCTCCAAGCCACCATGCAACGTGCAACGCTAGATGTGGAAGCTAAAAAGGTCGTCACACTTACAATGAGATGACTTCACTCTAGGCGTAGAGGCGTAGGGAGGGTTACAACATGAGTGATCTATCATTAATAATGCATAATGTAACTAATGTTGCCAGAGCAATGCTTGACATCGAACGGCCCTCAGGAAAAGGTAGAGCGGTAAGCTCCTTGGACTATTCTTGCCTGATAACTGGGGCGAGTCCACAATGAACCCGCTTTCTACATCACGATATATATATCTGTCGATGGACGCCAGTTGACGACTTCTCATCATTCATCATACAACCCAAAGCATTCTCAAGTTACTGCAACACCAAAAGTTCAACCTCAATAACTTTATATCCTTTTAATTCTATCACAATGGGTCTCCCAACTACTACCCGAGCATGGTCCATCACCGAGATCAAGAAAGACAGCTTCGACACCGTCGTTCTGAAGGACAGCGTTCCTATTCCCAAGCTCGGCGAGCGTGAGGTCTTGATCCAAATTGAAGCCGTGTCTCTCAACTACAGAGACCTGGCCATCCCCAAGGTACGTGAACCTGGCAAAATCGCAATCTCGGTTTCTGGGAACTAACTTGGCTGATAGGGTCTTTACCCCTTTCCCATTAATCTTCCCGTGGTCCCCGGGTCTGACAGCGCCGGCATCGTTCTTGCAACCGGCCCCAAGGTCACAAAAGTATCCAAGGGAGATCGAGTTTGCACGCTGTTCAACGAGCACCACCAGGCTAACCCGATCACCCCTGAGGCCGTTAAAAGTGGCTTGGGCGGCGCCGTCGACGGCACCCTGCGCGAGTACGCCGTTTTTGGAGAGCACGCCCTTGTCAAGGCCCCATCTACTTTGAACGCCATCGAGGCCAGCACACTTACCTGCGCCCCCCTGACCGCATGGAACGCCCTCTACGGACTGCAGTCAAAGGCTCTCAAGCCAGGCGAGTGGGTCTTGACTCAGGGCACCGGCGGTGTCAGTCTTTCAGGCATCCAGTTCGCCGCTGCTGCTGGCGCGACCGTTGTCGCCACTACGTCTTCAAAGGAAAAGGCCGAGGAGCTGAAGAAACTAGGAGCGACCCACGTTATCAACTACAAAGAGACTTCCAACTGGGGCGAGGTTGCCCGATCACTGACTCCCGATGGCAATGGATTCGACCACATCCTCGAGGTCGGCGGCCCTGGAAGTCTTGAACAGTCGCTCAAGGCCATCAAGCTGGAGGGTGTCATCACCATCATCGGATTCCTCGCACCCTCTGATAAGCAGCCCACTCTGATGGAGGCTCTTAACCACGTTTGCACTGTCCGCGGCATTTTTGTCGGTTCTAAGCAGCAGTTTGTGGAGATGAACCTAGCCATTGACTCGAACAAGATTAAGCCCGTTGTTGACTCCAACATCTTCTCATTCGAGGATGTCAAGAAGGCGTATCAGTACCAGTGGGACCAGAAGCACTACGGAAAGGTTGTCGTTAAGGTTGCAAATTAAATTGAGAATAAGCACTAGCATTAGTATTACAAAAGTATGAAAAGTTCTTGATTTAAATCCTATATCCTTAGTTGCTAGCAAGTTGTATGAGCCGTTTAGTAGTCTCTATGGACACGCTACTTATCATCTCCATTTCTTGATTATGGATTCGATGAGTGTACGTTGATCAGAGATACGTGACAGAATGTAAACCATCTTAGAATCGTTTCATAAAGATATGGGTTTGATGTTATCAATGCCTTTGTTCATTATACTCGGTTCTTTTTCGTGTTGTATGCAGAGTGTAAATTACCAAGATCCCGCAGAAATTACTAATAGCCCCGCGGAGATCTACAAACAATGGTCGTCAAGCCAAGCGAGTGTATAGGACACGGAAGAAAGGCGCAGTAAAGCAGTTATGTGTGAGCTAAATAATATGAAGCAATGCGGCGTTTACTTGATGTGGTGATATACAACTACCCTTTTGTCATAGAGGTTGTGCAAGTACGATATTGAAAAGTTGTGTTAAGCTTATACACAACTACTATGTATGGCTGTCTCACTAGATTCAGGTGTTAACAAGGGTCAACTAAGCTTAGTGGATGCATGTCTATAGAACGAAGGAAGAAGCTAAAAAGTTCTAGTATACGATTGCCATGCTGCCAAGCATATGCACGCATAGATCGAGCATTTTCTCAAAAGAGTAACAGCCAATTACCCGTTACGTCAGCTAAATGTTGTAAGTGCGAAATTGAAACGGCTGCGTTTAAACAGCTGGGTAAATAGTAGGCAAAGCTGCACTCAAGCTTAACCCCGCCTTCGTGTTGTTACTAAGATATGTCGTCAGTTGAATGCTAAGAAGGCTTCACTTGATACATGTACATAAAAAGCTCATACTGAAAGCACAGAGTAATCAATTATTCGACTATGGAAGCCAAACTAGCGGCCCTAGAAGATGATGGCTACTTTGATCTTGGGACCTATCATCGCCCCATTACAACAGATAGTCCTGACGCCCAGCGATGGTTTAACCGAGGTCTCATTTGGGCCTACGGCTTCAACACGCAGGAGGCGTCAAGCTGCTTTGAGAAGGTTATCCTAGCAGATCCCAGCTGTGCCATGGGATACTGGGGACTAGCATACACCCGCGGCCCCTACTATAACAAAGCGTGGCGTTTGTTTGATCCCGAGGATCTCAAGACGTCCCTTGACGCCACTTATACCGCATCGCGAAAGGCTTTGGAACTCGTGGAAAATGCCAGTCCGGTCGAACAGGCTCTCATCCATGGGCTCGTTGCACGATTTCCACAGCGCACTCCGACAGAAGACTATTCGGTATGGAATCGCGCGTACGCTGATGCCATGGGAGTTGCCTACGAGCAATTCGGCGACGACTTGGACGTCGCTGCCCTCTATATCGACGCCCTCATGAATCTCACTCCATGGGCAATGTGGGATCCATACAGCGGCAAACCAGGACCCAACTCTCGCGCTTTTGAAGCTGAGGCAGCTATTTCGAGAGCTCTGAAGCAAAAAGGCGCCAGCGAGCACCCGGGATTGCTTCATCTGCATATCCATCTCATGGAGATGTCGCGCACGCCTGAAGCCGCCGTTCCTTCGGGCAACTTTCTAAGGGGACTTGTACCCGACTGCGCTCATCTGAATCATATGCCCTCACATCTCGACATTCTCATTGGAGACTATCAAGCCTCCATTACCGCCAACACCGTCGCTGTCAAAGCTGATCGGGAATTCGTAGATAGGGTCGGTGGCATGAGCATGTATTCTCTCTACCGAGGCCACAACTATCACTCTCTAATCTACGCCGCCATGCTATCCGGGCAGTCGAAAATCGCCATTGAAAACTGCGAACACATGGAGGATGCACTCCCCGCAGAGCTGCTCTCCATCAAATCCCCGCCCATGGCAGACTGGTTGGAAGCTTTTATTGCAGTCCGACCTCACGTCTTGATCAGGTTCGGCCGCTGGGACGACATCATCAATCTCGAGCTTCCGGCAAATCAGTCTCTCTACTGCGTCACAACCGCCACAATTTATTATGCCAAAGGTGTCGCTTTCGCCGCTACAGGAAAAATAGACGAGGCGTTGATACAACAAAGCCTATTCAGAGAAGCTGTAAGGCG
Organism: Trichoderma gamsii; assembly: GCF_001481775.2. NCBI lineage: Eukaryota > Fungi > Ascomycota > Sordariomycetes > Hypocreales > Hypocreaceae > Trichoderma > Trichoderma gamsii. Next base: position 68,458 of record NW_020171344.1, on the reverse strand, counting down.
TGTACCTCCCTCACGAATGGATTTCCCAAACACTTGCATCGACATCCTAGCAGTCGGCGAAGCAATGCTGGCCGGCGAGATTGAATACCGCCGCGGTAATTACGAACTGGCCTTTGATCATTTGCGTCGCTCGATCGACCTAGACGACCATCTCAACTACAGCGAGCCATGGGCTTGGATGCAGCCGTCTCGACACGCCTACGCGGCGCTGCTGCTGGAACAGGGCCGCGTCGAAGAAGCCGCCAAGGCGTATGCAGAGGACCTTGGATTCGACGAGTCTCTGCCGCGTGGCCACCAACATCCGAATAACATTTGGGCGTTGCATGGCTACCATGAGTGTTTGACGTTGCTGGGACGAACTGCTGAAGCCAAGATGCTTGAGCTGCCACTAAAGTTGGCGACGTGGTTAGCTGATATCACTGTGCAATCGTCCTGTTTCTGTCGGACGGTCAGCCAGGGCGACGCTCAGAATGGTGTGACGGCGAATAGCAATGGCAGTGGCTGTTGTTCGTGAGTTAGGGAATAGGTATGAAGAAGTCGCTGTGCCAGTCATATATAAGCTCACACGTTTACATGGTTCAAAGCATATGTCGGGTGCATTTACACAGCGAGGCAACATGCATGCGAGCGCCTCATATGGATTGCTATTTGAGTGAAATAAAAAATACTTCATCATGTCATAAAAAGGCCAATTTTAAACACCCTCTAGAAATACCCCATATCCTAATCTTGTATGCATGTCGCTGATTTTCAATATGACTCGTCTTCGTATGCAGAATCATGAAAACACAAATATTTCTCGAGGGATTGCTCGTAATGTTCATGCCTAACAGTAAGAGCTCTTGAATAGTTGTGGTTGATACATTTCTGGTCGATGGCCCAATATATCTCGTCGTAAATGCGTTCATAGCCCGGGGCAGCCAAGCGATATTTTTGGTATGTACCATGTTTCCTATCAACCGTTCCGATCGAGGCTTCTATTCCATTATCTACAGCTTAGATCGTAAAGAACTAAGCCATCCGGCCGATTTGTCGACTTTGCGCGCGTAAGGATGTCGAAGCCCGGGCACCATAAAGTTAAGACTGCTGGTGTTTACAAGATCCGGATGCGCGTCCCTCATCAAATCCGTCATGCCACACAGACGCATAGCCGTCTCGATTTCTTCTTTCAGAACTGCAAATGTTATTAGTTATTACATATATTCATATCAAGTTCATATGGTTAGATAGACAGAAACGGAAAAACTTACTCCATGCTGCATGCTCTACACCTTCTTGACCGTAGCTCAACGAATAGAGAAACGGCCTGCCCATCCCAACCGAAGATGCGCCCAAACAAATCGCTTTGACAATATCTGATCCTCGTCGGAAACCACCATCAATCAGCACTTCAAGCTGGGCGAATATCTCGGGACACTGCTTCTGCAGCTCTAGTAGGACAAGAATAGAAGGCGGCGCAGTATCAGCTGCGCGACCGCCGTGGTTACTGATGACAATGCCCTCAACTCCCATTTTCGCAGCCATCATGGCATCTGCCGCGGTCTGGATGCCTTTAATAACAATGGGCAGCTGCGTGATGCTCCGTAGCCACTTGAGATCGTCCCAGCTAGTCGTCGGATCGATGAATGATGCTGCTTGGCGCGCAAAACCGGCGCCCTTCTTGTCACTTGTCTCGGTTCCGAAATTCGTACCGACTCCCGATACTGCCAGCTGTTCTGTTGACTTTACGCGCTCGTCGTCTTCTCGTTTGGGTATTACGGGAACGTCAACCGTCAGCAGAATGGCCTTTACTTTACCGCTAGCCTCGATCGTCCGGATGGCAGCTTCAGACTTGGCACGGTTCTTGTCCACGTATAGCTGGAAGAAGGCTTGACGCTTGGTCTCGTTTAAAACTTCGGTATGCGTATATGATGAGGGAGTCGCGAAACAATGAACGATTCCCGCCGCATTCGCTCCTCGAGCCAGCGTCAACTCACCCTCGGCACCGCCAGCTCGTGCAGCGCCAGTAGGTGATATGAAGACGGGTATGTCAAGCTCACATCCAAAAAGTTTCGTGCCTGTTGTCACAGTACCAACGTTGCGCAAGACTCTCGGGCGCATCCAGATCTGGCGAAGCATGGAACTGTTGGCGTCTCGTGTGATGTTATCATTCGATCCTCCCCAGATATATGCCCAAGACTTGTCGGATAATGCAATATGCGCCGCCTTTTCGAAGTCATCCATGTTAAAAATGTCATCAAGTGCCGGCTTCTCGCCTGATTTCACCAGCGCAAGTTGGGTTGAGGGCTGATTGGCAGCTTTCCAGTCTTCTGTCATGGTGGATTCATCGAAGGATCCGATATGGCCTTTCTCTCCCAGAGTCTCTCGGATCAGTGAAGGCGAATGTACCCGACTATATTCCTCAGTAGCATCTTTTCCGGCAAACTTATATATAACTAAAGGCGCGTGAGCAGAGTGTATCTAGAGTACTGACACCGTTACCGAGTGCTGTTGATGGTTGAAACGTACTCTCTTGCCCGCCGGGGTGCTCTGGTGCGAACTGAGTTATGTCGTACACTTCTCCTTCAACCACAATCCATACATCGCCCCTCTTGTTGTGCTGGAGAATCTCCGATGCGGCCACCTTTCTCGCCATGATGTCTTCTTCTGCGTGGCTGATGATTAGAACGTTGGCGGTTTTTTTTCTTGGCGAGAACAAGTCCAGAGATCCACGGCTAGTGTTTTATATAAGCCAAGTCGGTGTACAATGCAGATCTTAGCTGTCTCATTCCCCCGCATTATCTATGCCTTCCACGGTACCTAGTCGAAGTGTAAACGCGGGGTGGAATGCTGCCATCTCAGCACAAAAAGCTGCTGATTTTCCCAGTAAGGAAGTACAGCATATATCGATCTGCCGACATCGCATCTCGAAGAAGCGCCACACCCAGGGATTAGCGGGCCTCGCGGCTTGATCTCGCTGATCGCTAAGCCGAGATCAAAATGCGAACATTGTTCGATCTCAATTAACGGCCATTTCCTGCGGATTTAGCGCGGATATTGGGCAATTTACAAGCGAATAGCCATTAAGATGAAACAAATCTGGCCAGACGCCAACTATTTGTGCACCCGTGCAAATGGGGTGAAATTCACCGGACTAATACACACCGAATTTGGTGTTTTGGTACGGGCATCAGATCTAGTCTTTTGCCGCGTGCCATTCAGCGCACTCTCATTCTCATATGAGATTTGCGGCGATTCCCAAAGACCGACAGGATTCTTTCTAAATATACTGAATTAATAGCACTTGGGCAGATTGTACGGTAAGCAACTATTTAATGTGAGGGAAAAATCGTTGGGGTCCCGGCAGATGGCCGAGGTCAATGAGAGATAAGAGGCGGTTGGCAGCGGAACAAAATATGCCGTTTATGATGTAGTTTGACATCAAATATATACTAGTATTGCCTGAGACGACTTGATGCTCTTTGACATTAGAAGATTAGCAGAGTTCATTACTTGAAAGGGTAGTATTTTCGGATCTCTAGTGGTACCGGAGGGAGGTCATACACTTGGACACAACCTTGGTGAATGATAAAAGGTTTCAGGGGTAACAAGCTGTAATCAGATGGAGTGCGTACATACATGCATAGAGCAGGTCCCTTTCATATCAAGATAAATACCAGGGAATAGCATTGTATAATACAGCGATCGGAATAGAAGATTAGTGCATCAGAATGCGGTAATGGATAGTACTATAGTGAAAAGAATGAATTTTACTTCAATAAGTTTTCTAGAGTGTTCTTGTTTGCTTTATCGTAGATATATAGCCATATCTCTAACGGTTTTAGGAATTGCAAGTAGATACAAGCTATCAACCCCTTCATACTTGGATGTCAGTACCACTCCTGCAGCGTATACTAGTATGCTGAACGCAGATAATGCAACTGTGCCTACATATTCTCGCATGCAACAAGACTCAAAAGTAAACACATTTCAGTTGGCTAGGCAATGGCCATCTGTCAGGCTAAGCGCAGATATCCGCGCCTAGGAAGCCTGGCACCTGCCTGCACCCGAAATACAAGCCGGTTACTGCTTGGGTGCCTGAGGTATGCTGCTATTTAATCCCCCCTTCTAGACTCTCAGAGATCTAGAAATTTCAAACCCTACATCTGATGTGCATCTTCTCCATCCAATATTGGCACAGCTTCTACCCTTCACAGCAGTCTGATCCTCCTCATCCCTCTATCGAACCAAGCAGGCCGCTTGCAACCGCCCTGTATCATCGAACAGTACAGTCACTCTTTCGTCCCAGATTTTCGATCCTTTTTCACTATTTCTGCCACTTTCCTCGCATTTCCTTCACTATATTTTGCCTTCTCTTCATTACCTCCTCTCAACACCAAGGTCACCACTGCGCTGAAAAGACATTCCTCCTCAACACCACGGATATATGAGGAAACATTTCAATCATCGCCATTCGTCAAGACTTCTAGTTTTGAGACATCACAATGACAGCCCCAAACATTGAGGTTGTCAAGGAGGCTCTGATGGTAAGATCAATTTTGTCTGATTTCGCTCTGCCTTCCATTATTGGCGTGGATGGAGAAGGCCTATTCCCGTCATTTAGAGGGACGGCAGCCTGATGCAAAAAGGCATACACGAAGGTGTGCTGACATTCCTCAACTCTAGGCCGACCTCGGCAGAAGTAGGCAGGACGAGCTTCCACTGAGTGACCGCGCCAAGCGGCCAACCTATCTCCCTGGTCGATCTGGAACAAGCCACATCCCTCAGGCTCGCAAAGAGCAGCTGGGGAGCAAGTGGGGAGGTAAGCCAATGAAATATCGGTGTCAAAGCCTTGCTCTGTCTAACCATGTACAGTCAAAATCGTGGACGAGGAGAGCGAGCAGATGGAAGGCCTCGAGCTTGGCAATGCTCGACCTTGGGCGAAGTTGACAAACCAATTCATGGCACGCCATGCGGTTGAGTCGTAAGTCAAGACGCCACTTCCAAAACACGTACATTGCAATCGTGCTGATCCTCCAATCTTAATCCTAGAGCACCACCTCGGTATCAACCAGAGACAAAGCCATTCAGACCCTTTGCGATTCCCAAACCACCTTCTTCTATCAGGTCTACGGGGAGCATTGGCAGGGTTCCTGCATCAGCTTTGCCTCCTGCTTCAAACAGGAAGGCACTCCCTCATCATAACACACAGGCCAGCAGAGACACGGCGGTAGCAAACAGTTCAAAGGTACCAGTAGTACCCAGCGCCAAAGGACCTCCGATCTCCACAACGGAATCAAAGCCAAATCCTTCCACACCGCTTCAAGCCCAGGAGCACTTATTGTCTCAGGGCAACTGCGAGACCGTCAATGAGTCGGACAATTCTTCTTCCACGATAAAATTCATGTTGAAAGTGCAGCTCCAAAAGAACAAAGGTTTGCTGGTGATGCAGTTGCCAGACAAGGGGAAATCGGTTCACGATGTCCTAACTCTTGACACACCGGTGATACAAGGTCCATTCTGCCTAGTCTTCAATGCTCAGCGAGAGCGCCTTTACAAGTTGAAGTTTCGGACTTCTGTCGCCGCAGAAGGATTCCAATACTTGCTCAAAAGTCTGCAGCAATCTGCTCTTCGCTTCAAAGAACCTAGTCTTGTTTCTCCAAAGGAAACCCCGACGCCAACTGTTAACAAGGCTCCCACTGCTGACAAGACGCCTAATGATAGCAAGACCCCTACTGCTAACAACATGTCCACCACTGACAAAGAGACCGAAGCTAATACTCCGAACACTCCATCAAACACTGCATCTCAGGTAACTAAAACAGCTCCGACGAGGGATCATGGCAACGATAAGGTTTCCTTGCAAGCAGCAGCTTCCACCGAGACATCGTTACAGCGAGACACTCGAGAAAGCGTAGCCGGAGAGAGCTTGGTGGACACAGGTGATGATTTTCCTTCCAATCCAGCACTCACCATTGAGGCCGCTGCAGATCACATGCAAGGTTTAGTTCAACAAATACTGTCTGAGATCACTGCGACCGGTATTCAGGTTCCCGAAAAGGGTATTGAGGAAATCGAATCAACGGCAATTTCCAACTGGATGGCGCAAGGCTTCATGACGACAGAGACGGAGTCTGATGAGCTGAAAGATGAACTCGCCGAACTTCTCCGACTCTTGGTTCGAATCAAAAGAAAGGTACAGTTTAGGCATGGAAGCAATCACATGAGCCACATGAATTCCGTGACCATCTCGAGCGAAACGCTGCAAGACCTCCAAGAGATTGTTGAAAAGCCGAGCAAGAAGATCAAGTATACTCCTACCGATATCAAGGAGCTAGAAGCACAGGCCGTGTCGCGCAAAGATAAGATCAATGCTTCGGGCTTGCATGAGATCCAAAAAGGTTCGCTTCCCAAGAAGAAAACAGGTTTAAGCATAGCCAAACAAAAAGATCAGGTACCCTCTAGTTCTCGTCTGAAAGCGGCTGGAGGACTTGCGACATCTCGATGGGCCAGCTCGAGCGGTACAGCCACCCCAAGCGGTACGGTCACTCCAAGCGGTAGTGCCACTCCAAGTGGTACAGCCACTCCAAGCGGTATGTTTTGCCAAACACAAATATAGGTGGTCGCATGCACTGACTCTGCTCCTAAAGGGTTGTCGGCCATGAATCCAAAGCTAGAGTCTGTCAAAAAGTTGATCGATATCCCCCTAAAAGCTCCAACGACGACGGTTGCTCCTAAGAGCCCTGCTCCCCTGGAGAGCCAGAAGCCAAACTCAAAAGGCCTCAGCTCCTCGCGGTGGGCGGACAAGCCCGTGGAGAACGAAGGCAAGTTTGCTGGTTTCTAATAACAGCGGTATCTGAGGACGGTGTGGGAGGGGAAAGATTTTGGTGGGGATAATTGGGATTGTTAACTGGTAGATAATATTGCGGTTTTGTATCTGAACGGAATACTGAAGGGACAAAAAAGGGATGGGCCTATTTAGGCTGCTTACTATCTTGTAATGTGACTGAGGAAGGCCTGTTCAGTGTACAGCTATAGTTGAATGTAACAATGAACTCGAGAAATGGGCTGTGTAAAACGAGCTGGTGTTGATTGTAGGCGCAGCGCACATCTGAGTGAGTGATCCCAGTCTTTCATCGTGGCCGTGCTAAGATGGCGGGCGTTCAATCATTTTGTTTCATTTTTTGTCTACATCTCGATTGATACATGGACAGAATCTGTTTTGTCTCCTCATCCAAGCCCCCTTTGTCGCCTTCTGGGGTCAAGACTCGTGATACAAGGTCAACGACCTCTTGATAGCGGCGAAAGAAGTAGAGCTCCTCTGCGGCATGAAGAACCTCTTGGACATGCTGTTTGTTGGCACCAGGCTCTAGAGGAAGAGTGATGGTTTGCTGAATCTAGATGAGAAGCACTTGGTTACGATGGGGATTCGAGTCTATATCTTGAGAAAAGAAGAGGGAATGGACTTACATTGCCATTCTCCACCTTGGCGCGGTAAGTGTTTTTCACGGCCTGAAACTCATCTTCAGTCTGGCCGGTGCGCCGGGACTTTTTCTCAACCTTGTCGTCCTCAGAGTCTGAGACTTGAATGTTGAAGAGATCGTTTTCATCTGCGTCGGACATGGTTGGAACAGGAAGGTTGGATTTGGACGATGGCGAAGCGAAGTGAGTCTGGGTGACAGAATCTGAATACGGGGGATTGAATGAGATCGGTGGAGACACTGTTATATCGCTAGCGGGCTGTATTAGTTTTCCTCTTGCCGTTCTGGGTCTATTTTCTATGAGAATGGGGATTGACTGATAGTACGTGCCAAGCAAAGAGTTATTTTGATGAAACGAAACACAGCCGCTGAGCCACGCGGGTGGCTTAGAAGGCGAATAAGCTGGGCCGCACGTTTGGGGTTCTGCTTTGGGAATTTCTGCCGACGATGATGGTTGAGGTCAACGCAACACCAAACGGGCATTACAGGGGCCTGTCTCTGCTTAGTCATTGGTTCGATCGTTGCGTTCTCACCGAGCGGCGCAACATGATTGGCCACCGCCGGCCTGTCGCCTGTTCTTTCACATGCCTTGATTCGCACAGCGTCCAGCCCAGCTACTACGCCACGTCCAATCAAACCGGAGGTCAGGTCAGCAGCTCACCAGGAAAATCATGCCAGCAAAACGAGGTGTCGCTGTCACTGTCGCTGTCACTGCCACTGCTGCAACGGGTTCCCTGCAATTGTCGTGGCATTGGCCAGTGCGTGGCGCAGTGAAGCTGCTCGCCGCTGACCTGACGGAGTAACTCTGGCTCCAGAGCCTGGGGACGGACTACGGCATGGAGTTGGCAGTTAGCGCCAGCTGGAGCTCCAAGCGGCCCCTGGAAACTTGAAATCCGGCTGCAGCTGGACATGACATGATACACGACTACGTACCTATATATTTCTCCTTTCCGCTGTGTGCGATAGAGCAGCCTCTTGTTATTCTATCAGCACTGCTACTGCTACACTGCAACTTTACAACAACCATCGGCATCAAATCCTTCTCCAAATGGCAGACGTGCAGATCGACGGTGCTGGCCCGGCCCACCCCCCGCAACACACCTTTACGGGCATCCTCAGCGACATCGATCAGCAAACGCCACACACTCACAACGACAGTGCTGCCCACAGCCATGACGAGGCGGACGCTCACGACAGGCACTCGGACAGGGCGTCGTCGCATAGACATTCCAAGCCCTCATCAATCGACATCGACAAGTCGCAACCACAGGATTTCGATGGCGAGCTGTCGACGAACAACGAGCTGCCCTCGGCCGAGGTCCAGAAGATGATTGAGAACTACATTGTGCTGGACCGCCATGGCAAGTCGAAGACGTTCAAGAGCCTGTACATGGGCGAGAACAAGGCTAGACGAGTGCTCGTCATCTTTATTCGGCATTTCTTCTGTGGCGTATGCATTCTCTCCTGACGATAGCCCTTCATCCTAGTATACCTGACAGCTAACATTCTTTCTTGCATTTAGAACTGCCAAGAATACCTCCGCACTCTCTCCGAAGCCATCACCCCCGATTCTCTCCTCCGACTACCCATCAGCACCTTCATCACCGTTGTGGGATGCGGCGACCCCGGCCTGATCGACATGTATGCCAAAGAGACGGGCTGCCAGTTCCCCATATACACCGACCCGACCCGGTCATTGTTCGACGCTTTGGGCATGGTCAAGACGCTTCAAATGGGCGCCAAGCCCGCATACACAAAGAAGAGCACGTCAAGGGGTATCTTTGACAGCATCGTCCAGGGCCTCAAGCACGTACCCAAGGGCCTGGCTCTCAAGTCTGGTGATCACCGCCAGGTGGGCGGCGAGTTCCTCTACGAGCCTTACAATGTCGCGACGCCGATTTCAACGCCGACACAGGAACAGCCGCCCAAGTTTGGATCGCTTGCTGAGCCAGCAACCACACAGGACAAAGTCGAGGGCGAGCGGGCTGAGGATAAGAGGATCACTTGGTGCCACAGGATGAAGAACACGAGAGATCACGTAGAGCTGCCTGAGCTAATGGAGGTGCTGGGCCTGGACGGCACAGCCCATAAACCTGCGGTCAAGGACGAAAAGAGCGAAAAGAGGTGGGAGGAGGCGACGCGGAGTAGAAAGGGTACGGGAGTGACGATGGCCCCTGAGATGAAGAGGCTGAGCCTGGCTGCCCGTGCAAGTGTTGACCAGCCTCATGAGCAGGCTTTCCATGAGCCGGTGGTGCCAGAGGACAGCTGAAAAGCAGTTTGGTTTGGTTTGGAAAAGCTTGTGTCTGCTTGTACCATTGGGTGTTTGGGGTTTGCTATGGATTGCATCTGTTGGATTTTTAACACCTTGCTAATGTATCATCCTTCTTTCTACTTTGATAGTTTTTCTTATGGCGAAGCTGTGTTAGCATTTGCTTGGCTTACATATCACCTTATCTTAGTTCATTACAGGCTTTTCGAAGGAAACAAAAGATCTTGTTCTCATCGATGAATATATTCCAAGACTGTCTATTCATGAACCCACGTGCCGTCTTCTCTACTTGTTATCAGCTCTTGTACTTGCAATCTACAATCCACAATCTCCTTCCCGTTAACCAAATCATTCTCCGTAGCTCTCTTATCACCCTCCTCTATAGTCTGAGCAATGCCTGCTCGCACATGCCTCTCCCTCAACCTCTTCCTCGCCACCTCAAAATCAACCTCCACAAACCACAGCTCATCAAACAACAACGCAGCATCCCGCCACACCTCCTTATTCAGCGCCACGTAGTTCCCCTCAATAACGACAATGCGATGCGTCGGCAGCACGGCAATGTCATTCTCCTTGGGGTCCTTCACAGCGTGATCAAAAGAGGGAGCGTATATCGTTTGCTCAGACGAAATGGGTTTTCTTAGTGATTGCACCAGCGTGTGGAACTTTTGCGCGTCAAATGTGTAGGGGGCGCCGCGGCGAGCATGGGCGGTTACTGGATCTGGCATGGCGGAGAGCTCGGCGCGGGTGAGGTGGAAGCCGTCCATGGGGACGAAGATTGCTGGGGGAGAAGCATTTGGGGAGGATGCGGCGAGGGCGTTGAGTTTGGAGGTGATGGTTTGGGCGAGTGTTGTTTTGCCTGGTGGTTTGTTAGTGATGATGGGAATCAATGGGTGAGGGTTTATTTGGGTGGACGTGCCTGAGCCTGGGATGCCGCCGATTCCGATTACTGGATGAATGAGAGCTGTTAGCATAGACTAATCATATCATGTGCGAATGGTGTAATAGTCATTTGACTGAAGCTGCAAGATATATATTTGGCTGACTTACACAGGCGCTGGTCCTGAGGTGTACTTAGGTAGTTCTTCCGCACCTTGTCTACCAGTTTCTGTACTTGAGGCTCCATGTTGGCCTATAGACCTCATCTATCTTCAGACTATTAATCTGCAGAGAGGCTTCTCTGTGAGGTCCAGTCTTTGATTGATGTTTGAAAGGCTTCTGCCTGGGAATCTGTGAGACGTATGAGATCAAGAGCCCCGCCGTTTTATCAGGGCAACCCCACGTCTCTCCACTGGGAAGTCATTCAGGCCTGTCATGGCTGCAGGTGCCCAAAGTATGCTGCTACGATGCATAATGCGGATGGGTAGTATTGTATGTTGTACTAGGAGTACAGCTATTTGGCCAATTATCCAAAGTACAAGCTCGTTGGCGGATTAATGCTGCCATGGTGGTGGTGGTGGTGGTTATGCCGAGGATACAGGTACTCGAGACCAAGGATTGATGTCATACGCAACTTTTGAAACTGACAAAATTAGCTAGTCACTCTTCATACCGATTAGCTGTACACTTGACCCTTTCCCGCTATACCTAATTTTGTCAGCGCCTATGGCGGGGTTAGCCGCTGCAAAGCCGCATCTGCCAAAATTTTAGACCTGCACATTCAACATAGTACAAGTCAGCCAAGATGGCAGCCCAAATTCCCACTGAAGCTCTCAAGGAGCTGAAAGGTGAGCATTGCTGTTGAATTCCAGCTTGTGGAAGCGCCGTACATGCTGACTCGATGCGCAATTGCAGTGGCCGACGGTACCCAGCCCGCTGGCCAGGCTGGTACGACCAACGGCCAAGCCGAAGATGCGCACGACGAAGACTCCGAGGACGACGCCGAGGATGCCACGCCCGCCGCCGGCGCTGCCAAGAAGAAGAAGAAGAGAAAGCCCAAGAAGAAGAAGAAGAATCCCACCAGCCAGACCGAGCCACCTCGCGTCCTGGTCAGCCAGCTGTTCCCCAACAAGAACTTCCCCAAGGGCGAGGAGGTCGAGTACAAGGACGAGAACAGCTACCGAACCACCAACGAGGAGAAGCGCCACCTAGACAACCTCAACAGCGAATTCCTGGCTGACTACCGCGAGGCGGCCGAGATCCACCGCCAGGTGCGCCAGTATGCGCAAAAGGTCATCAAGCCCGGCCAGAGCCTGACCGAGATCGCCGAGACCATCGAGGACAGCGTGCGCGCGCTGACGGGCCACTCGGGCCTGGAGGAGGGCGATGCGCTCAAGGCCGGCATGGGCTTCCCCTGCGGTTTATCATTGAACCACTGCGCGGCGCACTACACCCCCAACGCGGGCAACAAGATGGTGCTGCAGCAAAACGACGTCATGAAGGTGGACTTTGGCGTCCACGTCAACGGCAAGATTGTCGACTCTGCCTTCACCATGGCCTTTGAGCCCAAGTACGATCCTCTCCTCGCGGCCGTGCGAGCAGCCACCAACGCCGGCATCCGCGAGGCCGGCATCGACGCCCGCGTCGGCGAGATTGGCGGCGTCATCCAGGAGGTCATGGAGAGCTACGAGGTCGAGATTGACGGCACGACCTACCCGGTCAAGAGCATCCGCAACCTGACGGGCCACACCATCCTGCCGTACAGCATCCATGGCACAAAGGCGGTGCCCATTGTCAAGAGCAACGACCAGACCAAGATGGAGGAGGGTGACGTGTTTGCCATTGAGACATTTGGCAGCACGGGCAACGGCTATGTGCGCGATGACGGAGAAGTTTCGCACTATGCAAAGGTCGGAGACGTGTCGCACGTTGATCTCCGGTTGAGCTCGGCCAAGTCGTTGCTTAATGTGATTAACAAGAACTTTGGAACGTTGCCGTTCTGTCGACGATACCTCGATCGCCTGGGCCAGGAGAAGTATCTGCTTGGTGTAAGTTCACTTTTTTACTGAAAAGAAATGGTTTGACGCTGACATGTTCTTTTCTTCACGAAACAGCTCAACAGCCTGGTGCAAAACGACATTGTCGAGGCGTACCCGCCCTTGGTTGACAAAAAGGGCTCGTACACTGCTCAGTATGAGCACGTAAGTTGCAATCTCTACTCGCATGAACAGCACGACGCAATGACTAATTTCATGTATAGACTATCCTTATTCGACCCACCGTGAAGGAGGTCATCAGCCGCGGAGACGACTATTGATGAGAGTTCAAGATGGAATCTGGAATACGACGTTTTTGAAATCTAGCAGATGGTTTGTGCTTGAAAAGCTATAATGAATAAGAAAAGGTGGATTGTGTCATATAGCGGCGATGTAGCAGTGCTATTATAGCTGTATGTGGCTTCAGCAATAGTGCAAAGACAAATAAAGTAAAAGAATTAAATATACAAGAGATTACAACATTTGATCAACTGTTGGCAAAACATGTTGAATCTTATCCAGTTCAATGTAAGTCATATATCTTAGTATAGGTATACCTCTATATATATATATATATACCTTCTGTGTTCAACGTCTTAGCAATCAGCTCTCCATCTCCTTTACCAGACTAGCTGATACAACAGGCTCTCGCTCCGCAGCATAGTCCCTCAAGATTCTCAAATCCGTAACAGAATACGACATGCCAAACCGATACCCCCGTCCAACCCGCAGCGGCGCAATCAAATGCACCTCCTCTCCAAACACCTCCGGAACCTTCACCTCCGCCGCTCCAGCCCAAACATCCACAATGTTCAGGTTATCCGTCAGGCTCATAGCCAGCTCGTCCACCGCCGGCCTGTCCTGCCTTGCAGCCACAAGCTGCGGAAAGTAGCGCCGCATCACAGTAGGCCTGTTAAACACCGTTCTCGGGTCGGCGACCTTCTCCTCAAGCTGGATGCGCGCCGTGGCGATCCGCTCTCCATGCGCAGACACACTCGCGCCGAAACGACTCCCCGGCGCAAGCGGCGCAGCAGCAGGACTGGGCGCCGCGAAACTGCGCGTTTGGAAGACGGACGCGTGTTTCTTGGGGAATCCCTGTGCCCAGCCGCGCGCAATGGCGGCGTCGTTGTCGACGAAGATGTACGGGCAGTAGTTGACGGGCTTGCCTTCAAAGATGGCTTCGACGAGGATGAAGGCCTCGCGGTATTGGTAGCGGGCGGGGTCTGTGAGCTCGTCGTCGGAGCCGGTGAATTGCCAGTCGAGGAACCATAAGAAGGCGCGGCCTGGGGAGGAGGGGTCGGCGGTGAGGCCGGGAGGGAGGAGGGCGGCGATGGCGTTTGGGTCGGTGAAGTATTCGATGGCCATGCAGTCGCTGGAGTAGTGCCAGGGGGGAGAGGAGACGAGGGATGATTTCCCAGATGGGGTGAGGGGGACTGAGAATCCGTTGAGCATGATGGATATATGTGTATATAGAGATGTGTATATTTATAGAAATAGAGAAAGAATGCAGTTATATGAGATCGAAAAGAGCCGCAAAAGCTAGTGTTTATATATGTGTGTATATACTTGTTAGAAGCAAACAGTGTTGTTTGTAACCAAGAAACAGAAGCGAGAACAACTGTTCTTTTATAGAAGAAGAGTTACATTGTCCAGCAGTCCCGTTAAGAAGCAAGCCCATCAAAAAGCCAACCATTGCTATGTAGAACTAGAAAGAACTTCGACGCTCTTCCGAGTTAACCACACGAATACACGCACAACCAGGCAGTGGCATACTAATCGCTAAGAAACAAGTGAATTATTAAGAATTATGGAGAAACCAACAAGGAATAATAAGAAGTAGCGTTAAAACCTAGATATGACTTAGCTATTCGAGTTATTTTTGTCTTCTGAGAGTAGTTGGCGAAGCATCAACCTCTTCCGGAGATGGCCATACGACTACACGAACATGTACATTACACTGAGAGGCAGAATGAATTATTAAGAATTAATAAGCATTGTTAAAAGAAGTAGTCAGTTCTATTTGAATGACTACCGTCTTTATGAGGAAAGTTGACGAAGTTCCGGGCGAGTGGGGCCGCATCGGGCACATATACGAATATACGGAGGGTTTGGGCGGGTGGCGCACTCTAGACGGCTGAGGCAAGTGGGTTGCGAAGAGAAAATAGTGGCAGAGATGTTTGGCTGTATTATAACTACACATCTGAGTACGACTAACAGATCGGGCTGCTGTTAATGGCATTTTCGTTTAGTGCATGCTGCATTTCATGTTGCTGAGAGTGGCATTCTCCGGTAAAAGAGGGTAATAGAATCGATACAGTCGGGGGTCAATTCATCTGGTGGTTTTCAGCTACAAGCCCGCTAGTACCGCTGTTTCCAGTGAATAAATACTGGCAAAAATCATTAATTATGATAATTTCAACAACAAAGCGAGATAAACAGAACCAGCTTATCATGGCTTGTCTACGCTATTAGACGAGCAGTGGTGAGTCAAGTTGGCGTCCACCATCATCCACCGTAGGGCTGCGAAGTCGGTAGCGGGATAAGACGTCGCGTTACATAGCTTCAATCTCAGTAGTCAAGAAAAATCTCAACAATCACAGTCTTCAAATGCAATCAAGAAGTCCCGTCAAGTAAAACTTGCACCAACACATTCCGCAGGTTCCGAGACCGGTAGGCATCTCCGGCTCTCAGCCCGCCGTATCTTGCCCTATGACAACATGGCACAGCGGAAGCTAGCTCTTAGCGCCCGAGAGCCGTCCATTTACACGGATAACGTCGTCATTCATATGTAGTAGCTCATTCATATGTAACTCGGGTTTATATAGCTTCAATCCTGTCATCAAAGTACGTCTTGCAAAACCATTCTTGCAAAACTCAACTCAACCATGGCCAAAGACACGGTCGACATTCTCATCGACTCCCTCAAGGCCGCCGGCGTCAAATACGTCTTTGGCGTCCCCGGCGCCAAAATCGACTCCGTCTTCAACGCCCTCATCGACCACCCAGACATCAAGCTCGTCGTCTGCCGGCACGAGCAGAATGCCGCCTTCATTGCCGCCGCCATGGGCAAGGTCACGGGCCTCCCCGGCGTTTGCATTGCCACGTCCGGCCCGGGCACCAGCAACCTCGTCACCGGCCTGGTCACTGCGACGGATGAGGGAGCTCCCGTAGTGGCCATTGTGGGAAGCGTCAAGCGGTCTCAGTCACTGCAGAGGACGCATCAGAGCCTGCGCGGTGTAGATCTGCTGGCCCCCGTCACGAAAAAGGTCGTTTCGGCCGTGGTCGAGGACCAGGTTGCCGAGATCATGCTGGATGCCTTTAGAGTCGCGGCGGCTTCTCCTCCTGGGGCTACGGCTGTGAGCCTGCCCATTGACTTGATGACTCCGAACAAGAGCACATCCACAGTCACGGCGTTTCCAGCAGAATCCTTCGTTCCTCCAAAATACGGCAAATCCCCAGAGACAACCCTCCAAGCAGCCGCGGACCTGATTTCTGCAGCCAAAGCCCCCGTCTTGTTTCTCGGCATGCGGGTTTCTGAGTCGGACGACACCATCAGTGCTGTCCACGGCTTTCTCAGAAAACACCCCGTGCCGGTTGTCGAGACGTTTCAAGCTGCTGGAGCCATCTCCAAGGAGCTCGTCCACCTCTTTTACGGCCGAATCGGTCTATTCAGCAACCAGCCAGGCGATCAACTGCTTCAACATGCCGATCTAATCATCACCGTCGGATTAGATCAAGCCGAATACGATGCAAACATGTGGAACGCGCGTGATACTACAATCCTGCATGTGGACGTCCAGCCAGCCGACTTTGTAGCTCACTACAAGCCCAAGATTGAGCTCGTCGGGTCCTTGGCCGACAACATCACAGACCTCACGAGCAGACTGGACACAGTAGCTCGTCTCCAGCTCACCGAAGCAGGAGAAACCATCCGGACAAACATGTCGGAATGGCAAAACAGCCCCGAAGCATCAGGACGATCCACCGGCCCCGTCCATCCGCTGCACTTCATCCGCCTCTTCCAGAGCATCATCGACCCCTCCACAACAGTCATATCCGACGTCGGCAGCGTCTACATCTGGCTCTGCCGCTACTTTTACTCCTACGCGCGCAGGACCTTTCTTATGTCCAACGTCCAGCAGACACTGGGCGTAGCCATGCCGTGGGCCATTGGCGTCTCCCTCAGCCAGACGCCCCCGTCTTCCAAAAAGGTCGTCAGCATCAGCGGCGACGGCGGCTTCATGTTCAGCAGCCAGGAGCTGGTCACGGCCGTGCAGCAGGGCTGCAACATCACGCACTTTATCTGGAACGACGGCAAGTACAACATGGTGGAGTTTCAGGAAGTGAACAAGTACGGCCGCAGCTCCGGCGTCGATCTCGGCGGTGTCGATTTCGTCAAGCTTGCTGAGTCGATGGGCGCAAAGGGGCTGCGGGTGAGCAGTGCGGGCGACTTGGAGGCTGTCATGAAGGAGGCCTTGGCTTATGACGGTGTTTGCCTTGTGGATGTGGAGATTGATTACAGTCAGAATCACAATCTGATGATGGATCTGGTCACCTCGGATGTGTCATGATGGTAACGAAGAGTTAATAGTAGTTACAGTTTGATTTCGTTGAAAGATACTCCGTTCGTCGGCGAGCACCACTTACACAAGAAATAAATTCCATCAACTCAGAGATAACGTCCGAGACTCAATAAGAGAACATACATGCACTCTCTTCGGGATTAATAGGGTCATGTAGCTACGTATCCACATTATAAAGATTTGGTCTAGACGTGTGATGTCATTGTTCGAGTGTCCAGCGTAACTAGACCAATTGGCATGCTTATAAGAGCATACAACCGCCAACATGCACGACTCATTCAACCTTCACTCATAGCCATTGTTACACTTTTGCTCGCTTTCACGACTTTATAACTTGCATAGCCTTTGACGATGGCACCAAACGAGCTGTACCAGTACTCCGTCCTCTCCGCGCTCATGAGTGGCGCCGCAACATCGGGTATCTCGTTGTCGCAGATTCTGAGCTACGGGAACCATGGCCTAGGCACTTTTCAAAGACTGGAAGGCGAGATGATCGTTCTCGACGGATCAGCGTACCAGATGAAGTCCGACGGATCTGTCATCCCCAATCTTGAAAGAGACCACGGCGAGCAGATCATCCCCTTTGCCATGATCACTTCCTTCCAGCCCTCTGTCACCGAGACCATCACCTTCGACAGCAAGCAAGACCTGGCAGACAAAATATCAGCCTTGCTCCCCAAAACACAGAACCACTTCCTCGCATTCAGAATAGACGGCGAATTCTCACAAGTCAGCGTCCGCACAGTCGGCGGCCAACTCTCACCGCACGAGAAACTCATTGACGTCGGCAAGCGCCAAGCAACGCACACCTTTGAGTCAATAAGGGGGTCCATCATAGGGTTCCGCTCGCCGGCGTATTTTCAGGGCATCAGCGTCGCCGGCGACCACATGCATCTGATTTCCGAGGATCGAAAGTTTGGGGGGCATTTGCAGGCTTGCTCGGCAACGGAGCGGGTGACGCTTGGTGCGGCGACGATTCACCGGTTTGATCTACAGTTGCCCGAGGATGGTGATTTTAGAGACGTTGACCTCGCCGTTGATAATGAAGGAATTCAGTCTGTCGAGGGTTAGACTTGCTTGTACAGTTGCTTTCCATTTTTAATTTGCCCTCAAACAAAATACAAAGTCTTTTGATCAAGAATAGTCTGATGCGATAGAAGCATCAGGACTTTGCACACATCGATATTGGTGTTAGATTTGGAGGAATCTACGAATCTACTAGTGGCTTCAGTTCAACTGATATGGAACTGGTTTTATGCCATCTCTCCTGAGTGAGTTTGAGAGTAGTAAACCCGCCGTAGGAGACCTCCAGAAGTCTATTGCACACCAGCCACCAAGACGGCAAACTCGTCCTTGGCTGACAAGCCACCTTGCATAGCAAAACAAATAACTTTGCAGGGCACAAAGAATGGAAGAAGCATGATTCTCCTCTTGCAAACACAGTGCATGGATACAGTACATGTATAGTTATGCAAGTGTCGTATAGTCGTATAGCTTAGCTTGCTGAGGCACAGAAATAGGGCGTGGTCCTCCTCCAGCTTCCGCGGCGTTGTGCTCAAAACCATTGATAGCTTACGTTAGTGGCATTTGAGGTGAATGTGGTGAGCATTGGAGTTTGCTTACGAATTTGACATAAGCAGCCGAGGTAGCATTATTATTCCCATGTTCTCTACATGCTCAAGCTCTTATATACCGAATACTTGACGGTAAAATGGACGGTAGTGTGCAATACTTACCTACTCCAATGAGCTTCTTGTACCTCTTCAACTGCTCCTAGACGTTCTGTTCCAGAATCATGCCTCTGTATCAAGTTGAACATTCTGACCCCTTGACAAGGGCAGAAATGGACGAGCTGGCAGTAAAAATAACAGACATTCACAAAACTGCATACGGCACCCCTACGCCTTTTATAAGCGTAGTCTTTGAAGACATCTCAAAGACAAACTTTTACGAAGGAGGTGTACAAGTATGACCAACGCTGTCAATCTCAAGCTCATCACGTCTAATGGACAATACAGAAACCGGGCTACAATCGTATATTTGCCATTGTGCGAATAGGCGGATCCCGGACCGCGCAAGACTTCAACGAGCTTTGTGTCAAGTTGTCCCAGGCTTGGCGCGAGGTTGTCTCCGAGAATGATGCGTCGACTGGAAGTGTAGAACGGAAATTAGCCGGTGCATTTGTACTGAGGAGCATCAATGCGCTGTGGGAGCACGGCTTTGTTCTACCCGAGGTTAGTTTGCTTCCTAATAGACCACGGCTCTAGATATAAGCAGAGGTTCTGAATTAAGCATGTCATATGACCACTGATGCTAATATGATCGATTCACGCAGCCTGGTGAAGATGGAGAATGGTTCAAACAGAACAAGACGGAGTTTCAGAAAAGGGCCAAGGCTGGAGACGGGACAATGATGCGGCTATTGAAGGAACTGGGGGTATCTTATGAAGCGTAAATACCTCCAGGCGCATGTGACGGCCGTACAGCACTGCTCTTATGGCTCAGCCAGTCGTCATGAAGAGCACAAGCAACTACATGAATGAATATACAGCAACATACATTACGATTGTACAGTATCTTCCATTGCAGTTCAACGATTCAGTGGTCAATTACAGCGCAATGCTGTAGTCATCGCATCTTCACCCGCCTTATCTGCGGGGTCCAGCCCGTCGCCCGAATGCCCGGCTGCAGCCCAGCCCTAGATCGATCTAGAAGCCGCCGCTGCCCTCCCCCAGGATCGAAAACCAGCGTTCCATGATCTCCATGGATTTCCATGGATTTGCGTAGCCGAGCGCCAATCAACAGGCGCCTGTGTCAAACGACGATCGCAGTTCCCAGCCACAGCCCGGCTTTGCCACTGCCTTGGACGGAAGAGCCGTCATGGCCACTCAAAAGTCTGGGGCCGATCGCAGGACCCTGAAGGCCGCTGGAAATAAGGCGCTGGCACCGCTGCAGCCGAAAGTCTCTTGTACCCGGCCCTTTTTCCAGCTGCTTCCCTCCCCCCTCTCGTACTTGCCGATTCCCGCACCGCCGAAGGCCAATCAGGTCCACTTCCGGATTCCACCGCTCCGAGGATTTCTCGCTCCATCGAGGCCCGCCTAGCCGTTTGCAGACTACGTCATGCCTGTTGTGGCTTAGACTGGCGATAGCGAGCTTACTAAGGGCCAAAAGTAGCCCAGGCAAGAAGACTTTTTCCGGCCCTGTCGCTTGCTCCGATACCGAAGAGGCTCCTCTGTGCCAGCGAGCGCCGTTCACATGCGCGGCTATCCATCTGCTGCCTCCTAACAGCGAGAAAAACCCTCACGGGCTTACTCTAATTTTTTTTTTAACCTTTTCCTCCTCTCCGCAGATACTATTTAGCAATTCCCACCCCCGGGTTCTTTCGTTTCAATCTTTATTTTGATCTTCATTTTCCCAAGATCTGTTTTTTTGTACAGACGGCAAGAATTGTTTCTTGTTTTCCATCCATTCCAAGACATTCATTGCTTGAAACGCAGTGCGAACGTCATTATCCGTACTATTGCCTGAACCGGCGCCAGAAAAAAAAAACTAGAGTCATTCAGCAAGGCACGCGACTGGGTTGATCGTTACCCTAGCCGAGATAACTTTGACGAAATTGATTGGGTTTTTTTGCCATCCGCGACCCGCCACAGATCGGAGCTTGTCTCGATAACAATCAAGACCCTTCCCTTTTTCTTCATCCTCTCCCGACCACCTTCAACATCCTTCTCTCTTCTCCATCTCCTCTCCCTACATCCTACAGAGAGAACCCGCCACCGAACATGAAAGTCTTTTCAAACTCCGTCACCTACGAGTACTCGTGGGACGAGGTCTCAACCGCCAACTGGCGCAAGTACGGCCCGTGGAACAACAAGTCCGAGCACGTCATCGCCGTCGACACGCTCTCGCGCCAGGTCGATGCCGCTACCGGCGTCCTGCGCACCGAACGCCTCATCACATGCAAGCAGGCCGCGCCCGACTGGATCAAGTCGCTGCTGGGCGGCAACATGGAGGAGAGCTTCGTCTACGAGGCCAGCTACGTCGACCCGCAGAGCAAGACGGTCACAATGGTCAGCCAGAACCTGACGTGGAGCAACCTGGTGCGCGTGCAGGAGGAGGTCGTCTACAAGCCGCTCAGCGAGCACCAGACGCAGTTCACCCAGACCGCCCGCATCACCGCCCTGTGCGGCGGCTGGCAGCGCATCAAGAACGGCATCGAGGACTCGCTGTGCACGCGCTTCAAGGAGAACGCCGTCAAGGGCCGCGAGGGCTTCGAGCGCGTGCTGGAGATGAGCCGCATCGTCTTTGCCGAGGAGAAGGAGAGGCTGCAGCAGCAGCAGCTGGCGCTGATGTAATTCTGCATCCCACGTCATCGTCAATGCTGCTTACGGCGTCCCCCTTTTCCTCTCCCTGTTTCACGCCAAACCAGCTCAACTCTGCAACGCATAAACAGCATAAACAGCACCGTCCATCATACCCCGGACAATCACTAAATCCACTCTCCACTATCACGACCTGTGTTTTTATTACATCTTCTCCTTTGTATGGGAAAGAGATTTGGCGGGGTATTCTTTTTTTTTTCTCCATTGCTTTTCTTTTTACGGCGCGGCGTCACGGATACACAAAAAATGGGACAGACATGATTGAAAGACACCAGAGGGCCAACACGGCGAAAGAATTACAAAACGGTGGCCAGGATTAATGGGCATTTCGAGAGGGAGATACCAATTTCTGCTTTTAGACGAAAAAATCGGGGATTCGAAGTACGAAGTTCTGATTTTTCTTTTCTTTTGTTTTTTTCTGAGAGCATTCAGCATCAAGCAGAAGACGGAGAGGAGACAGAGCAAACGTCCGCACGGCATATACATATTTTGTTTTTTTTTTCTGTTCGCGAGACCAGCGTGCGGGCGATGATTAGAACTTCTACATTTGTTACACTCGGTTTCTTTTGTCTTTTCTCTATTTTAGAAAGACTTAGATCATTTGTTGTATTTTTAGAATGCAGCTGCACATAGCTGCGAGTCACTTTTTTTTTTCTTTTTGTTAGAAGGCGGTTGAAATAGATGCCATGACAGCAAGACTATACTGTTCGAGATTGAATTGTGTGACAATGAGTGATGCCCGATGTGAATGACATGAGCTTTTTTTTTTGCATTGACTTCGTTATTATACGCCCTCAGCTCGAATGACATGCAGCTGAGGTATATACAACCAATGGTCAGATCATTCCTAGCCACTTTGCTACATGATGAACGTCAAACTTCATATTAGATGTAAAGATCTAGCCCTTAAGGTGTTG
Source organism: Trichoderma gamsii (assembly GCF_001481775.2). Classification (NCBI taxonomy): domain Eukaryota; kingdom Fungi; phylum Ascomycota; class Sordariomycetes; order Hypocreales; family Hypocreaceae; genus Trichoderma; species Trichoderma gamsii. Next base: position 45,932 of record NW_020171344.1, on the reverse strand, counting down.
ACTCGCTCTTCAAAGGCCGCTCGCTATATGCCAAATCCCACTGATTCATTTCCATCACCTTATATACCATCTACCTTTCATTCAACCAACTCTCCTCGTCATAGACCTCTCCACCAGACAAGCTCATCATTCTATCAAACAGCGGCGTTCCCCATCCCGTCACCGGATCCCATCCCTTGACAGCGCTCCAGCCGGCGTTGGGAATCACAGGCGATGCAAGGCCTGAAAGAGATTGGCCTTGGCATCCGATGGACTTGGACTTGGTGATGCTATCAGTCATTGTTTTATGGTCAGCATTTTCTGTGTGATCATGGCGAGAAGATGAGAAACATACTCTGTAAATGCACGGTTGCCAAAGCTGTAAATCCACGGATTCAAGAATCCCATGCGAGGCAGCCCGCTTTCGGCTCGATGGTCGTTGAGCATCGCAACGAGAGCAGCGAATACCGGCGTAGAAACGCTGCATCACCATCATCAGTCAGTCCAATGACTGTTACCCGTACTTAGCAGCACATACCTAGTCCCCGTCGTCAAGTCCTCCTTGCCATGATTCCAAAAGCGATAATTCACTCCCTGCGCAGCCACATCAGGAAACCCCCTCCCGCCAGCATTATAATACCCCTTCCACTCATTCCCATACAATTCGAGATACTCCCCCACAGCTTCATCCTGCCACTCCGGACGCTTAAAGTAGTCTGAAAACCCACCCGCCGAGAAATTCGCCGCCTTCTCGGGCCCAATACCCTCTGTCGACCCCACGCTCGTCACATACGGACACGTCGCCGGGAACGAAGGAATAAATCTTGCCGCTTTGGTGCCGTCGTTGGACTGGCAGGACATTCCGGGGCCGAAGTCGCCGGAGGATACGATGATGGAGACGCCGCGGGTGCCGAGCTGGCCGAACATGTCGCAGACTTGCTGGGCGTAGGGCTTGGGGAAGAGCTGCTCGTTGGCGCCGTAGGAGATGGAGACTACTCTGGGGAGGTGCTCGTCGGGGAGGCTGAGGAGGTGGCTTGCGAATTCGAGATATGGTTCGAGATATTCGTTGGTAGGATCAGTTAAACTAAACAACGTGTTCTATATCAGCATCACATCTTGAGGTTTATCAAAAGGGAGGAAGAGCATACTCCAAGTCTGGAATGATATCGTGATTCTCGCCACCAGTGGCATAAAACCGCACTGGTATCTCGTGTGCCATTGCAACGGCATACTGCATATCTTGGTTGGCCTCGCTCGACGGGAAAGTTGTTCCCTGAGGATTGGTCCCTCCATTCACAAACGCAACGGAGACGTTGGCAGTGGCGGAATAAGGCGCAAACTCGTGTAAAAATTGGCCCAATTCGTGATATTGGACAGCTTGCTGAAATACCAACCTTGTGTCAGTGAAGGATCGAGCAAAAGCGGCAGCGAATATAGACTTACACCGTCAAAGCCAGCCACACCGAGAAGATTCCCTTCCTCATGCCTTGCTTGATAGTTCTCGACATAGTACAACTTTCTCAAACAGGCTGGTGTGGTTTCAGTCTTGCACCTCTCCCAGTCGGTATGGATTTTAGTCAAATACTGGCCAAAATGATCCTGTTCTGTGTCCGAAGTTAAGGACGTATTTGACTTGGGTGTAGAACAAGCTGCTCGTTCATGTACAGGTGCATATTGAACAGTCATTACGTGATCCTGGACTCTCTGAGGCAAAGAAGAGAGAGAAATTGTCTGCGAACCAAGTGTCGCATTTACGCTGACCTCCAAGAGGGCCTCGAGTCTGTCGACGCCAGTCTGAACATGAATGAACTGCCCATCGCTCAAGATATGGCCACTGCGGATGCCAGCCTGAGATAGCCACCTCTTGACGGCATCAGTAGAGGATTGCCGAGGACGTAGCAAACCTTTGGCTTCTTCGCGATCAAGATACTGTCCATAACGTGAGCCAGAAGGACTGGAGAGCTCGTGAAGGGTTTGCTCAAGGAGCTGGCGGGATTGCGGCTGCAGGGCGATGGATAGTTTCACGATTTGTGCTGGCTTTGGTGACTCTTCTGACTTATGGATAGGATTCGCAGCGACTACTGCATTGATGCCGAAAAAGAGGAGAAGTGATGCTTTCATTTTGAACACTCGAGATGGAGATGGTGTTGATGAAAGAGAGACGCTGCGGAACTGATGCGCTGGAATGCTTTCTTTCTGCACGAGCCATAACTTCTTTATATCTTCTTACCACCTCAACGCCAAATTCTCATTAGAAGACGAGAACACTCAAAGACTTTTGTTCATTGGTCCATCTCACGTTTGGCATTCTTTCAGCCTCGCCGTATATTGATCCACCAGGCGGCAGGGCTGCCGCGTGCAAGAACAATACCAAGGCGCGATATTATGGCCCCTTGTCAGCCCCTGCAGCAGAAACAATATTATGCAGCCATCCGTATCGACTCTGGCCATTTATTCAGAAACATGGATTTAATGGGATCAAATAAGGTGCAAATTGGCATGATTCACCTACCAGAAGGATTTGATAATTCGCCGCCAAGCATGCGAGTACCCGTGAAACTAAATTAGCAGGATTGTCGCGTTCAATGGAATCATGGAGAGACCAGAATTTTCATAGGCTAGAGATTACCTTTCAATCATCAGCTTGGCTCCTTGAGAAAGACGCGGTACATACTACTAGTAATTCGTAGGCAGTCCAAGACTGCATATCCACGTCTCACAGTTTGTCACGTCTGCAGAAGAATGCTGATACTGGGGCTCCTTTGTTGTAATTCAGCTGCCACTACTAATCTCCGTCTATTCTTTGATGGCATGCAGAATAAAATTTGTTTGCCAGCTACCTACTATTGGTTGCACAAGGCACGGCGTGTCCGAGGCACCTGAAAGTCCGCACAGACGGCGACAGCTGTTCAACCCAGCTCCCTTGCCCTGGTACGTTTGTATCACTACCTAGTAATACGAACAAAACCCCCATGAGCATATCTTCATTAGCATCAGGCTGAACAATAAGACTTTGAACAATGACAAGGCTGGCTGATGTGTACTAGTATCTTTGTTCAGACCTGGACATCACATCAAGCACTCCGTAACAACACGCTTATATAAAGCGATATGTTATCTCTCAATCGCAACATGCAAATATCCTCATCAAGCTCAGCATCTCTTCTATAGACATCATTCTCAAAGCTTTGGGCACGTGTAATTACAGTTTGCACATACCATCTTGTAATAACAGGCTCGTCATCATGCAGCTCGTCAATCTCCTCGCCGCTGCTACACTCGCCGCAGCCACCACTGATTTTCAGGTGAAGAGTATGCGTCATCCACTCGTCTCAACATCAAGTCTGTGCGTGCTGACATGGAATGCATCCAGCGCACATCTACTACAACACCACGTATGACACCAAGTCTGGATACGACTCGCCTCGAACCGGCTCGATCTGCCTGAGTCCCAGTACTGCCGACCGGCTGGGTATAAAGTTTCCGACAGACCCGTACAATTACCACGAAATAATCTATCCCCATCCCTACGTCGGCGGCTACGCCCCCATCAAAGGGGACGACTTCAACTCCTGTTTCAACTGCTATCGAGCGCAGTATGGCGGGAGGAGTATCTATTTCCGGGCGATGAACACCGCCAAGGACGGCGTGGACTTGGGCAGACTACTCTTTGAGAAGCTCTCTGGTGGCAATGCTGCTGAATTGAAACGAATCGACGCTATGCTTAGTATGGTCGACAGCGAGTTCTGCAACTTGGGAGAGCAGCTGTTAAACAATCGCTTACCTGGCGTTTTACCTAGTATAACTGAAGGATACTAGTACTAGTAGCACTCATGACTACTGCCTACGTGCATGTAGTTAGGATGTCTAGATAGAGAGAGCTCTTTGCATTTGTCATATAAATCGGTCAAAATAAAAAGTAGCATAGACTGCACTCAAATATCCATCATCCCAGCCACAAACTCTCAGCTCTCGCTCACACTGCAATAATTTCCAGCCGCAGGGTAGGCAGCAATAGCAACAACAGCAGCTGCAACTGCAGTAACAGTGATTCAGGCACCAGCCCCACACCACCCAATCACCACCTCCCACAAATTCTGCCGCCCCACCACAGCTGCAGCTCCCTCACCGCCCCCACCCTCCTATATATTCCTCGCCCGCCCCCGAGAAAGCGAAGCTTTTTTCTTTTCTTTTCTTCTTTAGCTCTCTTTGCCTTTTGGCTTAGATCAAGTGTAGTATCTGTTCTTTTCAGTTTAATCTCTGAAAGGTCTCTAAGGAGACCAATCGTGATTATTCTTATTTTTGTCCTTGGGGCGGTTTCCTCTGTGCTTGCACACGATTCCGCCCACAGTGTCCCTGGTATTACACTGCCTCCAGGCGACGCGAACACTTTCTTTCTTTTCATTGCTTTTGCTGGGGCTTGCCCTGGCAGCGAAGAAGAGACTCATGTTTTCGTAGAGAGATGAAATCATCGCCATTGCCACATGCTGCAATTTCGTCCACGTCGCGTGTCGTGAGTTGCGTATTCCCATCTGTGTAGCCTCGCGTCGTAAATTCTAGATCACATTTTTCAGTGCAGCCTCGCCATATCCAAATCGTAAAAATCTCTGCCCTCGTCACGCTGCAGTAACCAACGCCATCTCGAGCCTCTCTTCCTGCATGCCAACAGCCATAATTTCCAGCACTCTCAGCCACTAATCTGTGAAACATCTCTCCAATCAACGTCCATCTTCCATTTTCCTCTCAAGCCTCATCCTCCATCTCAACCACATCCCACCATCATCCCACCAACATCACCAGCATCACCATCACCACCACCGCCAAAATGTCCGCTCCTCCACCCTCCCTCCTCGATCCCTCCATCTTCTCCTCCCTCGAAGCCAAGCTCCAAGAAGAGACCCAAGTCCGCGACACCCTCTCCCAACTCGTCCAGCGCCTCGACCGCGCCGTCGCCACAGCCCAAGGCCTGCTCTCACGAGTCCACTCGACGCCTCGCGCACGCTGTACGTAGTCAATTAAATATCACGTAACACAGACAATCTAACTTGCTTTTTCTTATCTTTTGTTCAAAAATGCAGACCCCGCCCTCGTAGCTCAAGTCGAAGCCGCCGTCAAAGAAGAAGCCGCCATCATCAGCGAGCTCGAAAAAGTCGCCTCTCAGCACCCTTTCTACAAGTTTGTCTCCCTCTCCCCCTCTCTCTCTGATTTTGCTCTCACTCTAACTGACTCAAATCAAGATACAACCAAAAATGGAACCGCTCCATCCAACACGCCATCGGCACAACAATCTACTGCGCCTGGCTCGGCGGCTTTCCCTCATCCTCACCCTCATCCTCATCTGAGCCTGAAGCAGCCTCCAAGCCAGCAGCCGAGATAGGCCGCCTCCTCACTCTCGAAGAAGTCGGCGCCATCTTCTCAGGTATTTCCCATCCCATGTCTCTTCAATTCAGATGTCCGTTTTATACTCTCACCATCAAGAAAAGATAAAATTAAAAAAATTTACTGCCATTTCATCTTCATTCCACCATATCTAGATAGCCTGCTAATACAAGGCAGTCCCAACAAACCTCAAAGACCGCGACGCATTCCACCTCACCATAGAAGAATACCTCCTCTCCCTCGTCGACCTCACCCAAGACCTCTCCCGCCTCGCCACAAACGCAGTCACCCTCGGCGACTTCCAGCTGCCCCTCACCATCAGCGCCTTCGTCAAGGACCTCTTTGCTGGCTTCCAGCTGCTCAACCTCAAAAACGACATTATCCGCAAGCGCGCCGACAGTGTCAAGTACGAGGTCAAGAGGGTCGAGGACGTCGTCTACGACTTGAGCCTTAGGGGCTTGATCCAGAGACCAACGGCTGGCGATACCGAGATGGAGTCTGCTTGAGTATAGTTCTTTCACAGCATGGCTAGATAACAAGAAAAGCAATTCACATTTACATTCACATTGACATGTCCACAAAAAGTGATCAAAAATGCCCAAGGTGCCCATCTCGTGCGTTCGTTCAAGTGGTATATAAGAGTACAAAATCGGTCCGTTTGTATCCCTGACGCCTCTTGGACGTCCTCGTTGATCCCATCTTCATTATAGCTGCTGCCATCAACTGCCCACCAAGACGAGTTGAAGCATTGATATCTATTGTACAGGCACTCAAGTGCTCCATAAACTGTATACTGGGAACTTTCGTCCAACTCCCATCCGCCGTTTCTAAAATCTTCCAACGCCTGCCATGTTTCCGGTATTCCCTTATCCACTAGTAAATATGTTTGAACCGTGGCTGCTTTTGATCTGTGATAATGCAAATGAAAAACTTTAATAAGAGCAGCAGTAATAACAACAAAATAAAGATTGTCATCATCTTCAGCCGTGCCTAAAGGTGCACTTATCGCCTCTAGCACACTTGCCTTGTTGCCAAAAAGTACATGGCTTCGTCCCAATTAGAGCTTTATTTGCCGGTTTGTGGGGTGGCAGTGTGCCCTTCTTTTTCCTTCCCTCCTTTCCGTGCTGCTCACTTCCCCTCTGGCCATCGTTCCGATCCCAGTCTCGCTCAGGCCTGTGATCAAAGGACGATGGCGGAGGAGGTGGCGGAGGAGGCGGCTGCTGGCCTTGCGCCATCTGAGTGAGCATCATTAGCTGCTGATATGATGGATCGTTCGGATTCAGGTAACTAGCAATGTTTGCAGCTTGTGCTGGGGCTGCTTGCTGAGGTTGATTGATGGCAGCGAGAATCGACTGCAGCTGTCCGTCAGGAATCTGAGGATGCTGGACTGATGGCGCCGCCACTGCCGCCGCCGCCGCCGCCGCAGCTGGTGGAAGCTGTCCACCAGTCATTTGCTGTAGCAGTGCCATATACGGAGCATAATTCTGTTGCTGTGCGTACTGCCCTGACCAGTCCTGAGATTGTGTATTTGCCGAGTTGGCAGCGGCGGCAGCAACCTTGAGTGCGTTTGCCTCAGCCTCAGCCTTTGCCTTTGCCTCGTCCTCTTTCTTCTGCCTGACGGCAAGCTCCTTATTATATCCAAACCACCACTCTCTGACCCTTTCTTGATCAAACGAAAGCCAGTCAGGAGGAGACGTTGGAGGATATGCTTTGCTAATCAAAGCTTTCACGACCTCTTCAACCGCATTTCCATTCAGTCGAACTGTAGGATCCGTATAGTTATAGGCACGAACTGAATCGCCGTATAGGACAGGGTTGGGATCACGCCAAGCTTTGGTCTTGTCTGACGCAAGTATCGCAAGTAGCTGCTTCTCCGCCGCGGCGCCCAAGAGAAGAGGAAGCGAAGAGTGGCTGTGCAGAGAGGCCATGGGCTGAGAAGAGGACGCGGATGTCGATGTACTTCCCTGAAGCCGGCCCAAAATGGAGTCCAGCTTGCTAGAGGGGCTATGCTTGGCATCGAGGCGCTTCATGGCGGAGCGCAATGCCTCGTCCAGTCCGTACTGTTGTTCGTCTCGCCACCTAAGCTGGATTTCTTCAAACTTGGCATCTTCCCGAGGGAGATAGCCCATCTTGGCTTCGGTACTGACAGCAGTCGCCGCCTCTGGTAGTGGGGACTTTGGAGTTGCAGGAATATCATCAATGTCGGTGTAGATGGCCATCAACTCTCTCTGCTCTCTCTCTGCAATTCGTTGCTGCTCGTCAGTCGTAAAGGTTACAGTGCCACCGCGGGTAACGTAATTCTTGGCTCGTACATCGTCGGCCAATGCTGAAAAGTCGATTTCGATGGGCCCAAGCCAAGGCTGATAAGGAATATCGTCGTCGTCGTCATCTTCCTCGACGTTTGCACGCTGCTTCAAGACCATACCTTCGGAACGATCGTCGGCTGCATCTCGTGTCAAGTTGCTTCCTCTGCCTTCGTCTTCCTCGTCATCTTTATGGAAAATTCTGACTTGCACAAGCTCAGTCTCCGGCTTCCAACTGACCCTAAGCTTCCGACGTGCCTCTTTTCGAAGCCTTTTGGCCTTTTCTTCCGGTGCTTCTGGTGTATCAGAATCTCTTGTCTCTTTAGTCGCTGGAACGGGGGCTTCAACCGGCTTCGGTGCATTAATGGAATCAAGCAGAGAGGCGATTCCCGACAAGGCGCTCGAGCTCGAGGCGGAAGAAGCCTTTGCTACGGGGGGCTTTGATTCAACTTTAGGAACCGTCGACCTGCTCGGTTCAACCTTTGCCACCATCTTCTTGACGTCTGCCTTGATCCTATCATCGCTAGATGTCGACGGGCTGTCCGCATCTGCCTTGACCACGGGTTTGGATATCGGTCGTGCCTTGCCCGGCAGGAGCGAAGAAATGCCTTTGGGCGCAATGATCTTGGATACCGCTGGTTGTTGGATCTTTGGCTGTGCCAGCTTCTTGCTAAGAGAGCTGCTGCCAGGCTCCACCGCAATCTTCTTCACCGTGCGAGAATCGGAGTCTTCATCTCTGGGCCTCTTGGCCGAAGAGGCATCTGCAGACAATTTGTTACCTGCTTTCGCCCTACTAGCTGCAGATGTTCCAGTATAACCCGTGGCCGTTTCTGCCTCGGCCGATTTGAGTGCCTTTTTCATGTTTGCGGCAATTTCGCGCGCCATCTCCTTGACTTCATCATCGCCCTTGTCTTCAAAACGTTTTCGGACCGTTTCAAAGTTTGTAGTCTCGGCAATCTTCTTAGTCATGCGAAAGTGGGTAAAGATTTCCAGCAGCGCCTTGGGCAGCTTCCCCGAAAAATCACCCGCCTTAATGGACGAAATCATGGCGTTGACCAAGCTAAGGACTAACTTCTGGTGACCACCAAGATTATCCAAAACGACATCATCGGCGTGCTCGATGGTGACATCCAGAGCGCGATAGAAGGCCTCTTTCTTCTGTTCGAATACCTTCTTTAGCTCCGCAAGTTGAGGCTCCGGAACTTTATTCTTCGTGGCGTTATCCACGTCCAGCTTGGCCTTGTTCATGTCCCCACGGAGTTTGATGAAGAATTCACCAGCCTGTTGAACCCTTCCAGCAATAAGAGCCGATGTGCGAGCCACAGAAGGCTCAATGTTGACGATTCCAATAACATCCCACGCAACGGCTTCGGTAGGATCAGCCGGTCGAACCAGAGGTCGGATCTCGACAAGTGTTAGTAAAAATATTAGTTGTTTCATCTTGAAGGTCATCAATACATACCGGCTTTACTCGATCATCTTCCTGTTCCTTCTTTGCTCGCTTCTCTGCCTTATTTTTCGAAGCTTCGTCAGATTTGAGCTGTTCCTTGAATGCATCTACAAGATTTTAGAATCACTGCGTCATCAGATTTACATCAAAGGGGCCTTTTTAAACATACGAGGATACTCGGTGTACTTCGGCCGGCGTTTGCCAAGGCTGTACATGGAGCGATCATATTCAGCCAAAAGCTGCCTCGCCTCTTCCCGTCGCTCATCTAAGCCAATCCTATCTGCAGATGGCCGATACTGTGCGCTAAACTTTCCTTGAATCTCGCAGGGTAGATACCCTAGCTCCGGTACCAAGGAACGATCGCTATGCGGTGGCAAGGCAACGCAAGGAGACAGCTTGTCGTAGCTCTTAGGCGCTAGCGATGACAAAAATTCGTTATTATCGTGAAACAAATAGCAAGAGGGCAAGCGTAGCTCAGAGCAGCTACTTACCTGGAAGCTTAATCGTGCCATCATATACTAAAAAGGGAAGTCCCTTGATAGACGGATATTTGTTCTGGGCAGCCTTGTTCCGCTTCGCAAACTGGGCAATCAGCTGAGCTTCTTCTGCTGATGGCAAAGGGACAGATAGGATTTCGGGGTCTTCGCTCCTTCTTGGGAGTATATCAACCGGGAGGTCTATGGGGTAAGCCGGTTGCTCTAGAACTGCCGGCTCCGGGGTGCTCTTGGTGGCACGCTTCCTCTTCTTCGGACCACTTTCCACCGGCTGAGAGAAACCAGAAGGCACTGCTGGTGGCACGGTGGAAGTAGCAACAGCACCGCCATTGAGGGGCTGCTGGGCTGCTCCATACTGGGCATTGGGGCTCACTCCCATCGTCGAGTGAGCGGAAGACGACAGACCAGGTTGCTGTGGACGAGGCTGCGGTGCCAGCGGCTGCTGCTGTACAGGCGTGCCCTGCTGAGGGGGAGTAAATGTATTCGGTTTTGTTGGTGCATATGTCTGCTGCGTAGAATATTGGGAGGAGTTTGGCTGCTGGTAGCCGAGGCCGTTATTGAGCTGATACTGGTCGGAAAAGGGCTGTCCCTGGCGATAGGGAGGCTGTTGTTGATGCTGTACTGGCGGCGGCTGGGGCGACTGTCCAAAGCGAGCGCCCTGAGGGAAGCCTCCATGCAGGTTCTCGAAATGCTGAACTGGAGTGTTGCTTCCCTGGCGCGATGGCTGGGGGACCTGTTGAGGCTGGCTGTACGGACCAGGAGTGTCGTACAGCTGGTCGTTCTGCGAGGTAAATGGAAAGTCGTGCTGGTTGAAGCCCTGGGGATGGGCGTGCTGGTGGCTCTGAACTTGGCCCATCTGGCCGATTCCATCTCCACCCAGATTGACTTTGGGCTGGTGTCCATACAGTTCAGGGTGGATATTACTGAAGGCAGGATCCAGCACATCCTGGCCAGGCTGCGAAAACTGCTGATTCAACGAGAGCGTGCCATGGCCAGCATGGAACGGCGCCTGGCTGGAGGCAGTGGCATGAAGGCCGCCGCCCAGGTAGGCATTTGCATTCCCCTGGTGAGATGCCTCAAAGAAGCTGGACGCGGAGGGATCCTGCGGATCTAAATGGGAGAAGGGCTGCTCAGCGCCCGGCTGCGGCCAACCCTGGCTGGGGTCGAATTGGTTGTTTTGGTCGGAAAATTGTGCGAAGCCGGATGGCCAGGAATTATGTCCATCATTTGCGCCATTCTGACCAGAGCCAGGCCAGGACTGCATTTCGACAAACTTAATGCTGATTCAGACAGCAACATACGCAAATGGGAATAAGGGGGGGTATCTTTTTCTAGCACTATTGAGACTCCATCAGCAATCAGAGATTGCTCCCATGTTGAAAGGGATGAAAAAAAAAAAAAAACAAGATCAAGAAGCAGAAGCTGGGTCTGCTAAAGTGACGTCGCCTGCAAGAAACGCGAGACGTGCATTTCGCCTGCCAAGGTCGCGTGTGTGGCTGGGGCGTTCATGCAGAGTTGCTGCAGGGCGGTGCAGAGGCAGCTTGTCACTCACCTGGGTAACGACGTGTGGCGGTACTTGGAGCAAGCCACGCGAGGATTGTCAGCGGCTGATTGTCGGCAGGTTGCGGCCGCAGAGCGCTAGTACGTATAAGGGCAAATTTGCATGGGCTGGGGCTTGGAGCAGACAATTCTGTTGGAGAAAACGAGAGGCGGGTTAGCATTGACAGAAAAAAGGAAAAGAGGGAAATTGTAGCTGTTTGTTCGCAACAGAAGGGAAAACGAAAAAGAAAAGAAAATATTGCAGGCGTGAAACTGGCCGTGCGGAACCAGGACGATGAGGGATGCGATAAGGGCCAGAGCGCCTGTGCAGCGCTGCCAGTACAGAGGGTGGAGCGCTGGCTAGGCCGTGGATCGGCAGCAAACAAGACAGAATCTGGCGGCCGCCATCAAGGGAGTCAAACAATAGCCCAGCCCCATTAAGACGGCAGAAAAAAAGCTGGATATCGAGAGATATAGCAACAGTACAGCCTTCGAGGCAGCATTTTGTTTGTTTGCTCTTGTTCCTTGTTCCTTGTTCCTCTTCTTTTTCTTTTTCATTTTTTTTTAATGCTGGACCAGGTGGCGGCGGGGGTTATGCAAGTCAAGTCCCAGCAGACCAGGCTGTGACAACTCCAGGTCCCTTTTCCACGGCCGCCGCGACAGCCTGGACGGGCGTCGCGTGATTGGCAACCAGGCCGATGGGCTGCGACAAGGCGCATCGACGTGGTACTTTTAATCGCCATGCCAATGCCCTTCACATCTTAGTAGGCCCGGCGCGGCTCGGATGCAGGCACGGCTGAGCGCCGTTCGGTGACGACTCACGCAACCCATCGCGGCCGGCTCCCTGAGGTTTTACAGAGGAGCCTCAGGTCCACCGTCCAAGGCTCGCTTTCGCTTTTTGCTCAACGCCTTGCATTTATAAAGGTAACAGAGGGATTATAAGACGTGCGGTCCATGGATTTGGTCATGGCCGTCACACGATACAAAGAAGCCACTCCAGCTTTTCATGGCTCGCCAACACCAGGAAACTGTGCAGGCGCCGAGGAGATTTGAACATGATGATGTATGTATGTGGTGGGCTGTGAGATGCAAGATGCGCAAGGCATCGGGAAAGGAGTGCTGCTAGATGAGGGGATTGGATCAGGAGGTGGGCATACCCTGCGTCTCGCTGCAACTTGTCGCAGCAGCTTTAGTCCTTTTTTTTTCACAGCCTACTCTGTCCTTTGTAGAGGCAGAAACTTCATGGCCCCTTTCCACCAGTTGTTTACACTATTATCCGGAGGCGAACACGTAGCCCGCCCTCTCCAGAAAGACAGGAGGGAGAGTCGGGAAGACAGCAAAGAGCAAGAAAGGTGGCGTCGCAGAAATGACGTGCGCAGATTCAAGTTTAATCTCAGCTGCCAGAGATGCCTAGAGACGCCGCGTTTTGATGGCGCCGATGCTGGGCTTGTCGCAACCGGATGGAAACCTTGGTATAAGGCGATTGATGTTGAAGGAGCGTTGCCAATGCCGTTAAAAGTCCAGACGTGTTTGGCACAGGCGTGTGTTGCGCCCTCAGGCACCAATGCGATCGGCCAATGCAACAGAGCTGTCAGGCCCATGTCATACTGGTCTAGCTCCACCGCAGGAATCCGCTGGAATTCACAGGTCGGCCATTCAGTCGGCCCGTGGCACCAGCAGCTCGACGCTGGCCACCGCGGCGATTTAGCGCGCTGCAGTGACCTGCTGGGGGGCTGTTATAGTGGAAGAGCTCCAATTTCACAGCGATTGGGTTTGGGGGGGTAGTTCGATATCGTGGCCTCAAGCTCAGACTGTGTGATACCTCTGACGCAAACTCCTCTTAGCTGCATATTGATCTTCTCTGGTACTTTGCGATTGCAGGCGCATGTGCGGCCACGATTGATTCATTCCCTGCTACACCTGTGGAGCGGCGAGCGAGTCCTGGACGGCCTTGCATCGTGGACCAGCGGCATACGCACTCACCTACGTCAACTCCAGCTTCATCTAAGTCATGGCGTCCAAAGCAGTGTCCCTGCGCGATCGCCAGATAGGTAAGCATGCACAATGAACTTCACGCGGTCAACAGCAATCGCTAACCCCAATAGCATCTCTCAAAAAGATCCTCAATCTCAACGAGACCATCGAATCGAGCGAGGCGGACGAGGCACATGCCAACGGACTTTTGGCTCCTGTTGCTCCCATTCTTGATGCCGAAGGAAACCCTATCTGGAAAGTCCTTGTGTTTGATGATCTAGGCAGAGATGTCATCAGCAGTGTTATGCGAGTCAGCGACCTTCGCTCTATGGGAGTGACGATGCACATGTTAGTTTTCTGCTGTTATCCAATGACGATGCGACTGAATACCAAATCTAACGATGCGATGCGATGCGATTCACAGGCATATCGGCACGCCGCGATACCCTATACCAGATGTGCCAGTCATCTATCTGCTCGAACCGAATGCGCGCAACCTACAGCTCATGACCGAGGACCTGCAAAAGGGGCTGTATTCACCAGCTTACGTCAACTTCTTGTCGTCTCTTCCTCGAGTCTTGTTGGAAGAGTTTGCGTCGCAGACAGCTGAAGCAGGGACGTCAGAGAAGATTGCGCAGCTGTTCGATCAATACCTCAACTTTATTGTTGCAGAGCCGGACCTGTTCAGCTTGGGAATGCAGAATGAGCATACCTACTGGGCTCTGAACAGCGCAAAGACGAGCGACGCCGAGCTAGATGCGGTTGTGGACAGAATAGTCAGCGGCTTGTTCAGCGTCGTTGTGACCATGGGTGAGTCGAGCGCAATTGAGTCTCGAATTGCGTGGTCGTGTACTAATTGCTTGCCGCTATAGGCGTTATTCCAATTATTCGATGTCCAAAAGGTGCCGCCGCAGAAATGGTTGCCGTACGCCTCGACCGCAAACTTCGCGATCACATCCTCAATTCAAAAGACAACCTCTTCTCCAACGCACGACCGACGGCAGCGGGCACGCCAAGCTCCAGGCCTGTGCTCATCCTCCTCGACCGCAATGTTGACTTGATACCCATGCTGTCGCATTCTTGGACGTATCAGTCCCTCGTTCACGACGTCCTGTCCATCAAACTCAACCGTATCACAATCGAGACACCCGTTGAGGAAGGCAACCCTGCCAAGGGCACATCAAAGAAGGGCTACGACCTGACTGCCAACGACTTCTTTTGGATCAAGAATGCCGGCGTCCCTTTCCCGCAGGTAGCCGAAGATATTGACGCAGAGCTTACCAAGTACAAGGAAGAGACGGCTGCCATAACAAAGACTACAGGAGTATCAAGCTTGGAAGATTTACAAAATGACACGAGTGCAAGTGCGCAGCACCTCAAGGCCGCGATAACGTTGCTGCCCGAGATGCGGGAACGCAAGAGCATCCTCGATATGCACATGAACATCTTGGCGGCATTGCTATCTGGCATCAAGGACCGGCAGCTGGATAATTATTTCCAGGTGGAGGAAAACGCCACGAAACAAACAAAAGCTCAGATTCTAGAAATCATCAAGGATGAGAACAAGGGCAACGACCCAAATGATAAGCTGCGACTGTTTATCATCTGGTTCCTGAGCACAGAGCAAGAGGTTGCGCGAGTGGATTTCGAGTTGTTTGAGAAGGCACTGGAAGCGGCTGGTGCAGATGTCTCATCGCTGCCCTACATTCGACAGTAAGCTTCACATGGATCAAACTGCCTGTATTGTCTCTTTTGCTAACATGTCTCAGGGTGCGCGCTACTACAAAGATGACGCAGCTGACTACTATCAACAACAACTCGAACCAGCAAGCTGCCTCTTCCGACTTATTTGGACGATTTTCATCCATCTCCTCCCGCTTGACAGACCGTCTCAAAGAGACCGGTGTTCCGTCTGGCTTAACATCCAACTTTGATTCTCTAATCAGCGGAGTCAAGAACTTTTTGCCCGCAGATCGCGATCTTACAATTACCAAGATTGTCGAGTCCATCATGGAACCTTCTACGGCCTCATCTTCGGCAATTGCCAAGACAGAAAACTACCTGTATTTTGACCCGCGCTCCGCCAACGCACGCGGCACTATGCCGCCGCCCAGTGCTATCCGGTCAGGAGGTGCAGGCAGCGCGCCGGGTGGTTTACCAGGGTCTCAGAGCGGCCAAGCAGCCAGTTTCGGGCAGCGACGGCAGGGTTTCACTGAAGCAGTGGTATTCACAGTGGGCGGCGGCAGCATGGAGGAGTATGGAAACTTGCACGAGTGGGTTGGCAGAACAAGCGGCGATCGCGCACGCAAGCGAGTGGTGTATGGCAGCACGGAGATGATTAACGCTGGGCAATTCATCAAGGAGGAGTTGGAGAGACTTGGGAAAGAGGTCTCGTCGTAGTTGGCCAAAGAATACTGAGGGAGAATAAGGCGATGATTTGATGACATACTAGTGAAGTGGACAATTCGGTGTATGGAAGAAAAGATATGGCGGTTAGTATGTTTGCAGCGGTGGTGAGAAGACCACAAAGGTCAGGTTTATACATAATACTGGATGAAGAATAGAAGAGCCTACCAAAGAGAATCAAGGAGGCCCAAAGCAAATGTACTATTGTAAGTGATGCAAAGTGAAGCTCATGTTGTTTCGACGCCTCATGCTGCCGCTATCTACCCTGTATCTTTTGCGAGAGGGCCGCTGGATGGGTATCTTGAAAAAGAGAAATTGTATTGAAACGCGAAAACAGGAAATCAAGCAATAAGTTATAAGACTCCTTCAACTTCCGATAATTCTCGGAGCATGAAAAGACGCTCGTTTTTGCTGGTATCTAACCCCATAGTAGGCTCTAGACAGTA
This sequence comes from Trichoderma gamsii, assembly GCF_001481775.2. Taxonomy (NCBI): domain Eukaryota; kingdom Fungi; phylum Ascomycota; class Sordariomycetes; order Hypocreales; family Hypocreaceae; genus Trichoderma; species Trichoderma gamsii. Next base: position 29,962 of record NW_020171344.1, on the reverse strand, counting down.
GCCTTCAGTGCATGCGCCGGCCCCTAGCAAAACCGCCGGCCGCCCTGCGACGCTCGCCGGAGCTACAGCCCGCTGCACCAACCTCGAACGCGCGAAAAAACTCGAGCGAATGCGGCTCGTGAAGAGGAATCGCGCATCGCCCCTTTGCCTTTTCTAACTTGCATCAGCCTCCTCCTTTGAATCTCCCTCCCACTTTGATCTTCTCAATCTCTCGTTAGCACCCGCTTTCTCTTTCTTCTCTCCTTCACACTTTAATGCGTTGACGACCACTGTCTCTTTTACTCTCTCTGCCTCCATCGTTCTATTGCCGTCATCGCCAACACGCCCGCCGAACTTCGTGGCTTGATCTAAGCAAACTTCAACCGGCCAACTCTTCTTTTCTCGCCTCCATTCCGTAAACATCGCGCGACGCCCTGCTTCAATCCCACGTCGGAATCGCGCATTCCGCCACCGCAATCACGATAGCTTCATCAACTCTGCCAATCCACCCCCATCCGGCCGCCGCGATGGCTGATTCCCCAGCCAAGGCCGACGGCGGCAGCGAGCGGAGGCCCGCGGGCTACAAGTCGTGGAAGAAGAAGTACCGGAAGATGCGTATCGTGTTTGACCAGAAGATGCACGAGTGCGAGGAGCTACACAAACAAGAGGCCAAAGCCGCGTCCACGGTAAAGCGCCTGGCCATAGAGAACGAGTATGTTGGCAGCAGTCATTCCCATCCCAATGCGCCATGGAGTGAGCCACGAAAACTAACTGAGCTGTTCTCTTCTGCAGCCGACTACTAGATCTCCTCGTAGAGGTCAACAACTCTCCACAGATCCCTCCAGAGCGACGGATAGACCTCGCCCTTGAGCCTCCCTCCGATGAGAGCGCCCCCTGCCTGCCGATAGACCGCGAACGCCAGTCACACAAGGACGAAGCCATGAAGAAGCTCAACAAGCTGCTCGACATGCCCCATCCGACCTACGGCTCTGCCAAAGAGTCAAACTCGACGTTCCTCGCCGATCTGAGCACTCTCGATGGCGAGTCCCACCCCGCACACTTCCTCTCCGCCGACGACGTCGACGACTACATCTACCTAATCGACACCGGCCTCGACCCAGACTCAGCCTTGCCCACGATGGCGCCGCTCGCCCACCCAGCCGCCAACGCCCCTTCAAACCCGCAAGCCAAGAATCCCACTAGCGTCACGAACTGGCTACGGAAGCACGCCCCAAAGATCTTCCTTCAAGACGGAGAAACACACGGCGATGCTGATGATGAAGCGGGCGCAGGCACAGGGCCCGGCAGCGGCCACTCCAGCGCGCGAAAGCCACGCGGCAGCGCAAAGGGTGAGCGTGGCGGCGGCAAAGCCAGCGGCGGCAAGAGCAAGAAGACGGGCGCGGCATCGCGGATCAGCGCGGCCGAGCGTGGAGACGCAGATGCCAGCATGGACGACGATGGCGAGTTCGCGGCGACGCCCGTAACGGCGCGCAGTAAGCGGAAGAGGGATGATGATACCGGCTACAAGCCTAGGGGGTCTTCGAGCCGGCCGACAAAGAAGAAGCGGAAGAGCGACGTCGAAGCGACGCCTACGGTGCGCAAGTCCAAGAAGGAGGCCGCGGCTAACAAGGACGATTAGATATGTTGGAAGACCCCTTTTAATATTGTGTGACTGTTACGAGTTTTACTAGAATGCATGTTCAAGGACAAGCTTCTGGATCATGATATCTTAATCTCTATCTCCCTGCCTTGACGACGGCGCTTTTGAAAGAAGAAGAGGCATGGAGAAAAATGAGGAGGCTTCATTTATTTGACGGATACGGTAAGGGGGAAAAGGAAAAAAGCTCCCTGCAGTTTTTGAGGTAACTCTCTAGGGGACGGGACGGGAGGGTTGTATTTGTACCAGAATACCAGGAACTTTTCTCGGGGGTTTCTATTGCATGTTTCTTGTTGTCTTTTTTCTCTCACTTTTTCTTTATCCTTTCATTATTCTTACTTTTTTGAGAATTTTCATGCGTGTTGGTAATAATAGATGTACTCTAACAGACGAGGAAAAATGGATGGAAGAAAAGAACAAGCCAGCCAGGACTGCGAATAAACGATGATGCAGCACTGGTTGTGAAACTGCTTATTTTGATTCGTACCCTTATTTCCATTTTCTAGACGGCTCAAGTCTAAAAGTTCTATATATGTACATGACGTCTCTACCTATATAGAAAAGAATAACTTTCAACTTCAATGGTACATGTGGTATACAGTGCATTCCTCCCCCCAACATCAACTTACATTCTCTTTCTCATCTCTCCACATTTTTTTTTTTTTCCATTTCTTATTGTAATTGTTTGCCCTTTAGGCCCAATAATCCAGAGAAAGCGATTCTACAGCTTCTCCTTCAGCGAAGCCTTCAGCCTCCTCTCAACAGCATCCAGATACTCATTCGTAGTGACATAGTCCTCGCGGCCCGTCTTGCCGCACGCCAGGGCCAAGTCCTTGGTCATGATGCCGTCGACGTCAACAGTGTCGACGCAGGCCTTCTCGAGGCCCTCGGCAAAGGCCACCAGCTCGGGGGTGTTGTCGAGCTTGCCGCGCTGAATAAGGCCGCGGGTCCAGGCGAAGATGGAGGCAATGGGGTTAGTCGAGGTCTCGCGGCCCTTTTGGTGCTCGCGGTAGTGGCGGGTGACGGTGCCGTGGGCGGCCTCGGATTCGAAGGTCTTGCCGTCGGGGGTGATGAGGACGGAGGTCATGAGGCCGAGGGAGCCGAAGCCCTGGGCGACAATGTCGGACTGGACGTCACCGTCGTAGTCTGTGAAAAGAAGTCAGTTGTGTGATAGTTGGAGAATGTGGGGAGGAAAAGCCTCACTCTTGAGGGCCATGATGTAGCCGCCGGAGCTCTTGATCATCTGAGCAACCATGTCGTCAATGAGACGGTGCTCGTACCAGATGCCCTTGGCCTCAAACTCGGTCTTGTACTGCGTGTCGTACAGCTCCTGGAAGATGTCCTTGAAGCGGCCGTCGTACTTCTTGAGGATGGTGTTCTTGGTGCTCATGTACAGGGGCAGCTTCTTGTCCAGGGCCAGCTTGAACGAGGCGTGCGCAAAGCCCGTGATGGACTCGTCCGTGTTGTACTGGGTCTGGGCAACGCCACCGCCGTTCTTGAACTGGAAGACTTCAATCTCCTGGGGCTGGCCGCCCTCGGGGGTGAAGACCATGGCCAGCTTGCCGGGGCCGGAGGCAACGAGGTCCTTTGCGCGGTACTGGTCGCCAAAGGCGTGACGGCCGATGATGATGGGCTGCTTCCAGCCGGGGACGAGGCGGGGGATGCGGTCGATGACGATGGGCTCGCGGAAGACGGTGCCGCCGAGGGCATTGCGGATGGTGCCGTTGGGAGAGAGCCACACTAAGAAGAAGGTTAGCCGTACTGTTGAGAATATCCGCTTGAGTTCTTAAACTCACTCTGCTTGAGGTTAAACTCCTTGACGCGGGCCTCGTCAGGGGTGATGGTGGCGCACTTGACGCCGACCGAGTACTTCTTGATAGCCTCGGCCGCATCGAGAGTGACCTGGTCATTGGTCTCATCACGATACTCCAGCCCCAGATCGTAGTACTTGAGGTCAATGTCGAGATACGGGAAGATGAAGCGGTCCTTGATGCTCTTCCAGATGATGCGGGTCATCTCATCACCGTCCAGCTCCACGACGGGGTTCTGGACCTTGATCTTCCTGGCAGTGGCCATATTGCGAGCTGAGATTGCGGAAATGGAGAGAGTCTGGACGGCGCCAAATGAGGCTGGTCGAAGAGGCTGTAGAGGACGGAGGGTAGCGGCCCGGCGAAGGGATAGAGAGGAGAGGAGACGAGGAGCGGCGGCACTCATGATGGGCGAGCTTTTAATCCAAGAATTTCGGCAAACACTTGGTTAGGGGGGCAAAAGGTCAAACGAGAGGGTGAGAAGAGAGGCCGGTTCGCGGTTCCAAGGAGGGTTTCCCGAGGTATCGCAGACGTTGGTAGCCGAATCGGCGGGACGATCCGTTTGTATGACGAGCCGCTAGTAAGTAGGAGGCTTCTAGCTTTGGTCTTCTCTTTCGTTTGGTTTCGAATGTCTCTTTTTCTTTTCTTCTTTGCGACGGCACTAGAATAAGAGAACTAAGTCACAGGCTGCTTGCTTTTCTCTTTTGTTTTGTTTCCCCAGGTGGCGACGCTGGGCTGGCGCAACGGATATTTAGCCGATGCGATGCGCTGAGATGCGATTGCGACAAAAAGTAAGGTAACCTCAGAAAAGAAGGTGGGGTGCAGCAGCGCTTGAATCGGAGAACGCGCGGGGAGCCGAACGGAGATCGACTGAGGGGAATTGACTTTTGGGGCTGCGTGGGATTTTTAATATCAATGACATGGAGGATGATTGAGCATATTCGACATACCTTGAAGCACAAAAAGTTGTTGACGGTACGGGAAGAAAGAGAAGAAAGGACGAAGTGATGAAACTCGTTGCTATATAAATTAGTAGCTCGATATCGTTATCAATCGCCGACAAACGGAGCCGGGACCCATCGTCAATCCCATACTAAGAGCAGCAATTAATGACTACTGTACCAGATACACTGATTAATCATGCCCTCCCGTCACATCCAACGCGGCAAAACTGGGAAAATAAATGAGTGGTTTTTCTTCATTTGGTTGCTCATCTCTGCTAGGCACTTTACTTGTCTCCTTTGTTGCCTTGTTTTGGGATTTAAGCCGAGCCAATGGTGTAAAACAGCAGCTCTTTTCCTACAGACACAATGGCGCGTGCCTCTTCAATCAAGGCGGGGGGTTCCACTGCCCAGGGTCCGGGAATTACTAGTAACTTTGACAGGATTTTATTACCAGAGTCAATCTCTATTTCTCTGCTTCTCTTTATTTTTTTCTTGTAGCTCTAAATCGGGGCCGATGTAGGAGCCTTGGCTCAGTCACTGCTATTATGTATGTACCTGACTACTATGCTAAGATAAGATAAAAAGACACTGACGTAGGTTTTCCAATGCATGCTTCTCTATACTGTCCGTGCTGCAGAAGCACCTGTCAATGCCAACTCTAAAGTGTACTTGTAAGCCACCATCTCCAACTTTTTTCCAAACCCCATGCTACCACCACCACCACACACACTTTTACATCCCTTTATCCGAGCTCAGCCGCACGACTAGAAAGACAGAGAAAGAGAATCTTAACCAGCTGCTATAACCACACAAAACTCCGTGCGGGGGTTGGTTTCACCTGAGGCCCCAAAATGAGGAGAAGCCGGCCACGAGCGTCTTTTGGAGTTGCAGCCGTGCAACCACACCCGTTAGGCAAATCATGATGCCAATACTACTACTTAAATCGCAATGCAAGGGGAAAAAAAAAGATATAGTACATCATTGCACATCATAACGCCGTTGTAGGATCAATCTAGCTGAGACTCTCCTCCGCCCCTCGTGACGATGCACAACTGCACGCCATTTACACGCGTGCCTCGGCTGAACCTCAAACACCAACACCAATCTTCATATCATTGTCTTCACTCAGGATACACCATCTTCCGTGTCACTCCCCCATCCACCACCATCTCAACCCCCGTCACGCCCTCACTCTCCACCAAATAAACCACCGCCCTCGCAACATCCTCCACCTTGCCAACCCTCCCCGTAAGCTGCCACTTCATATCCGCCTCGCCCAGCCCGTCCTCCCACTTCGTCCCCTTCTCATCCGCATCCTTACACTCATCTCCAACGTGAATCCAGCCCGGCAGCACGCTACTCACGCGTACGCCGTCCCTCGCCAGCGACACCGCCATGCTCTGCGCCATACCCAGCAATCCAGCCTTTGTCGTCGAATAGGCCTCGTTGTCCGGCTCGCTCATGACGGCCCGCGTCGACGAAACATGCACCACACAGCCTTTCGCGGCGCGCAGCATCCCCAGACACGCCTGCGTCATGAGCATCGGCGCCGTGAGGTTCGTCTCGATGCTCCGGTTCCATTCGTCCAGCGTCATCTCGGCCAGGCTCGTGCCGCCCACGCCGCCCGTGTACGCCGCGTTGTTGACCAGGCAGTCCAGCCGGCTCGCAAACAGCTTGTCGGCCTGCTCGACCGCGGCCGAGATCTGCCGCGGCTGGCGGAGGTCGCACAGCGCCGTGTCAAAGTCCTTTCCGCGCTGGTGTGATTTTGCGAGGAGCCCGGCGGTGTGGTCCAGCTCGGTCTTGTTGCTGTCCAGCAGAAACACGCGGTGGCCGGTTTGGAGGAGAATCCGGGACAGGCCCCGGCCGATGCCCCGCCCGGCTCCGGTGATGAGGAACGTCTTTTGAGCCGGCGCCATGGTTGAGAGATGGAGGGAAAAAGAACGTGCAAAGGTCAGCAGGTAAGTGAAGGTAAAGAATCTGAATTTTAATGAAAGCTTCCAGGTTCTTTTAGCCTGACCCCACGCTTATACAACAGCCCTGATGGGAAAAATCTCCGTTATTCGTCGTATGATGTCACTTTCGTTGTACCAAGCATGTAGCAACGCTTGCGCTCCGTAATCATTTTCACAGTCGATGAATCGGTGATTTGGCTGAGATAAGCTAATTCATTCGTCTATTTCGTATTCATAGCATCGGTTGCTCAAATGTCAAATATATCTCCAATTCCCTGCCCTCCTCCTCTGCGCACATCCACAATATCCAGCCTCCATCCCTCCCAGTGCTTCAACGAGCGCTTGATCTCCTTGATCCTTTCGATCCGCCTCTTCGCCTCCTCTTCGTGCGCCTTTCTAAAGGCTTCCTCATCAAATTCCATGTCGTCATCCGCCAACAGCTCATCATCTCCACCTCTAGCCAGTGCATTTAGTCCGTGGGCGATGAAATCACCAATACCGCCAGTCGACCCCTTCTTGTGCGCAGGAGGGTGGTTGTTACCTGAGAGGTCAACGTCGTCGAATCCAGGACTAATGGCTTCCATTTCGCGCCGTCTCTCGATCCAGGCACCGCTGCGAAGCTCATGAATCTCTGCCTCGAGGCTGCGAATCTTCTTCTCTAGCTTGAGTCTTCCTTCGTCTTCGAGCTCATCAACGCCCTCGTCGTCAAGGCCACCACCTCCTTCTGCAGATTTGCGACTTCGAAGCTTGACATTTTCGCTTTCTAGATTCTCCACCTTGGATCGCAGCTCCTGGGCTTCATTTTCTGCCTTCTCCTTCTCTTTCCTTAGCGCTTGTGACCGAGCATCTTGCTCTTTGTGCAGCGTAGTCAATGTTGCGACCTTCTTTTCGAGCGCTTCCGTCTTCTTCTCTAGCTCTTCTTTGGCCTTGTTAACCTCGTCCAGGTCGTGTTCCAGAGTCTTCACCTTGGTCTCTGCGCTGGTTCGTTCGCTGCCTTCACGAACGGCCTTTTCTGTCGTACGCTCTAAATTCTTTTTCAAATCTTGCAGCTCGCGTTGAGCTTTGCCTGCCGCAGCTTCGGCCCGGGCAACCTTGTCCTCGAGGGCAGTGATTTGCTCCCTTTCCGAAGATGCGCCGCTCTCTTGGCGTTCAACTCGGGCTTTCAGCTTTGAAATCTCAATTTCCATAGACTCAATCGTGGCTGATTTGGCATTCAATTCGGCTTGTAATGATGGCGGCGATGCTGTGATTGATACTGACTGGCGATGGCCATGGCCTATATTCCGCGATACTTGTTGCTGCAGCTGAGAGTTTTGGCGCTGAAGAGACGCGATTTCCTCCTTCTGCGGCGCCGTTGGTAAGTAATTATGGAAACGTCTGGGCCGATGCAAGCATGCTGTTTGCTCGGGCTATACGTACCAACGTCTCTGTCTGGCTGTCCTTGCCATCCTTGCCATCAGACTCACGTAGATCAGCCAGCTCTTCCTCTGCCTTCTTCCATCTCTTCTCCGAGTCGGCAGCCTCCTTGGTGACACGCTTGTTTTCCTTTTCTAGCTCTTCTATCCTTGCGACGTGCTTCCTGTAGATGTCGGGTGCTGTGTCGCCTTCGGGGCTAAAGGGCCCAGGCGACATTGGCCCCGGGCTTGCAAGCGAGCCGGCGCGGAAAGAAGTTGATCTGAGCTTTGATTGCTGTGCTAGGGATGGCGTTTCAAACGGTGACGACTCGCTGGCCTTGTCCTCTGGCCTATCTTCTGTTTTGTCTTCTGATTTGTCGTCTTGCTGGTCTCCAGGCTCGTCCTCAGCCTTGTCCTCAGCCTTGCCTTGTTCGACAGCCGTGTCGTCTGCATCCTGGCTCGGCGGGGGTTGGTCTGCGGTGTCTTCGACAGCTTCGGGCGCGGGCGCTTCTACTTCCTCTTTGGGCTCTGCCTTTGAGCCGGAAGTCTCCTTATTCTTCTTCTTCTTCTTCATTTGCTCGACCTGGAAGCGTCCTGTTAGCTACATGCACATGCACCCTGATGGGGCAGCTTGGCCGAGCATCCGCTGGGGCTTCTCACGCGCTTCCTTGCGGCAGCAAGCTTCTGCTTTTGTGTCTCGTCTGCGTCTGCCATTTTCAGTTGATTGGGTATGAAAAGGGACAGCGAAGCTACTGTTGTTGGTGCTGAATTGAAGAGATGTGCAGCTCCCTTGGCTGGAGGTGGTACTTGGCGCTTCTGCCGCCCTGATGCACCTTCGTCATAGGTGGCCACTGGAGCTTGCACAGTAATGGCTCTGCGCACTGTGGTATTGCATACTGTAACCCACTTGCATCGGCTGAGCTGAGCGCACCTTGACCAAAGCCAAAAAAATCATATACACGCGACTATATCAAAGTAGATGGAGATTTCATTCAGCCATCAAATCGAGGCTTATACATGTCCCAGATATGAAAAGTATAGTTGAGAACAATGCATACCCACCGTTCGTGTTTCCTTTGCACATATGCCCAATTGGATAGGCAGGGGCAGAATCAAACGCTGTATACCTACAGGTAGTAGTCGCTGCTCACCACGTATTCGGGAGAGCTTCACAGGTCTGCATGCCAAAAGACGCAAGAGTCCATCTTTTCCAATATCAAAAAGAAGTAGAAGCAAAAAATGCCTTCTCTTAGGCCGGTATTTGTCCGATATTGCCTGTTCGTGCCGCTGCCTTTCAGTGAATGGCGCCAGTGATGGGAGACCTGTGGCAGGTGCCTCCTGCGGTGCCTGTCCGCTGCGAGCATCTCCTTGCTTGATTTTTCTTGCTCTTGGATTGCACATCAGAATCTCTGCCTTGCAATCCCCTCGTCTCGTCACAGCATTCTGCCATACCGCTGTATCCTCTCATCATCTCCTCTCATCCATCATCTCCATCTCCGACGCCGAATGTAGCCGTTTCCTCCTTTCGCTCCAAGAATTTCCCAGGCCCTGCTTCTCTATTTCTTCGCAAAGAATTCTCATCATGAACTGGGTGGGAGGCAATCTCTCTCGGCATCGTCGAGGAAAGGGCCGGAAAGAGGACTTGGCAAACCAAGAGCAATATTTCGCAAAGGCCCGCTCTTGGCAGCGTGAGCAAGCAAAAACCAGCCCTGTGGTTCTATCTGCCGCCAATTTTATTCCCAACTATTTCGTCGCATCGAATGCAGCTGCTAGGGTGGCCAGATCAAGCTCTCCCTCTGCGCTACCAGTGCCTCTGGGCACCTCTGAAGAAGCATCGGCCAACTTGGCCAGTCCATCGCAATCCATGCAACACGATGCTGCTAAACGGCCGTCAAGCGTTGTAACACCGAGCCAGACGAGCGGGCCAGCCGTGTTCAATAATCATTCGACAAAAGACCATCTGGTAGGCACCTCTGGCCTAGAGGCGGAGCGGCGGAGACTCCTGAAAGAAGAAGATTTCATGCAAAGTAAACTGCCGAAAGTTTCAATAGTAAAACCCGCGCAGAAAAGAGGTTATTCAACCGCTGCTAGGCAAGTTGTTGGGCAGCGGCAGCGGCAGTCTGCAAATCCCGCTAGCCATCGCGAAATTCAGCCAAGCGTTGGTGACCAGAGAGGCATTAGAAAGAGGAGACTGAGCCAGATGATTCCTCCTCCCGTCGATACAACGATTAGGATACGAGTTGGAAGCAAAAGTTATCAATGGAGCGAAGCAGGAAATTCCATACGCGACCCTACGTATAATAGCTCGTCGCCAAGCTCAAGTGCAGATGAATCTCGGTGCATCGCAAGCACTATGGACAATACTTCATACGTCATTGACGAGTTTATTCCAGGGCTCTCGTCATCTACCATGAGTCCATTACCATGTTTTTCTCCAGAAAACAATCGTCCCGCATATCGCCGCAAGTTTTACGATCTGACAGAGCACTTTGATAGGGCAGGACCGGCAAAATCTCAATGCCTGATGACAACTTATACCGACGCGCTATCACCACACGCAAGACCGCCAGCGACGAGCGCGACTAGCTCCGTTAGTAGCATGGCTGTAGAGGTTGGCAATGGCCGAGAATCTGCCAAGATTGGCATGAATGAAGAGGATGTTTGGAGGGCGTGGCTGAACCAAGACGTGCCCGAGTTCCAGGTGCCCAAAGGACGACAGATATGAATGCCGATATTGACAGACCTCTCCCAACACCCGTGCCCCAGGGACTGGCAATTGCGATGCTGCCCATCCGTGCTGACTGCGACAGCGCCCTCCAAGAACCTAGTGTGAAGTTGAAAAGACGGTTTGGCGGCTGGCCGTGAACAATTTGCGTGTCCATGCCCTTTCGAAGCATATAACCGAACTGGTGACGAGAACGAAGCACCTGTTACAGTAAGGAACCAGACCCACACCAAGTCGAGAAAACACAACTGCCGAATTTTTAGTGCAGTCAGAAGCTGCAAAAGCACCAGGACGGATGCACTCGGATGGCCAACAAGTGGGGGTCATGGGATTGCGCCGCTATTTGCACTTGCAAGGATAGAGCTTGCTGAGAATCCCCAGCCAACGGATTCTTGATGGGAAATTTCTTTGCCCTTTGGACGGGGACATGTTTCGAGGTCCAAGCCATCCTTGATATGTGGGATGAAGTCGCGCCGTAGCTTGGCGGACACAGAACTCACACCAAGGCGGCAGCTTGCGACTCCACCAGCAGCCGGTTCCGAATGGCACGGTGGAGCTCATGTGGGATACGCAAGCCACGGCCACGTGCCGACGGAGGCCAAGCACCGGCGGGATGGCCATCGGCGGTGATGTTCCGCGCCTGTGTGGCCGAACAAAGCGCCGTGGCGCTGGATGCTGAATTTAAGATTGGCATGAGGATGGCAATAAGCTATTCAGCGGTGCAGCCAAGGGTCCTGGCCAAGTCAGGGAAAGCGAGGGGGGCAGCTTCGTCTCACAGCACCTGTCGCCGCGTGATTCGTCGGATTAGCCAGCCGTATATTCGTATAGCAGTCCCAACTGCTGATCTGATTCGCCTGACCGTCCAGCTGCCTATTCGTGCAGTGATGATGCCATCACCTTCCGCCATTGAATGCCGCAAGTCGTCATGAATGGGTGTATAGGACTCATACCTGTACTGTAACATTCGCCATTGCAGAATTTGGAATGGAGACAGAGCAGGAGAAAAGGTACAGGTCAAGAGGCAACACTAATAGGACAATGCCCGAATTACCGCTGATGATGCCGCTGATGATCCGACGGCAAGACGGAAAACATGCGAGGGGAGATGATTAGCTCACCTCCCCTTACCAGCCTGGTGACAATAGGCGTATACTGGTATATCCGCCAGGGCAAAGCTAAGACACAAGGAGGATCGAAAGAGCGACTTGTTTGAAAAACGTGTCTCGAGCAAACAGCATCGGGAAAGCATCCAAATCGATGCCGTGAGCAAGCTGCTGCCGCCGCTATACGTATGCATGGCTCGTACGTGAGCTGCATGCATAGGGATACACGTTAGTGCTCCCAGAGCTACCCCCATTCTCCAAAAATCTCCAGAGACAGATAGTCGCCACCAGCCTTACGCCAGTGCAGGAAGAGACAGCGGAGCACTACTGCTGCACTCAGAGCCCTAGAGAGAGGGGAACTTTGCCGACCTATCCAGTGTCTGCCTCGAGCAAGTCGGCTTCAGCTCACCCCCAACTGGCTTGGGATGCCTACTGCGTGCGTGCAAGCCTAAAAGCTCCTACGTACCTAACAACTTGGCCAACCGGCCGCGATGGAACAGCAATTACTGGGACTAAACACTCAAAGTTTACACAAGCCAATCTCGCAGGTCCAGCTAGCCCCTTCGGCCTCGTGTTTTGGCCGTGGCGTACGGAGCCACGGGCCATGAAGCTGTGTGCTGGTGCAAAGTTAGTTTCGACGGTGGCGTTTGAAGAGTAGGTTAACGTGGGCTAATTGACAGGTGAAACAAAGGTCAACTGATTGGAGGAGTAAACGACTTGTGCAGCAATGGAACGATGCGCAGGGATGATTGGCCAGAGACACGAAGTCTCATCTACCTTGAAGGCAGTGATACAAGCACAGTTGTAAGAGACAAAGAGACAAAGAGATTTCCGAGAGCCTCTGTTTGTGATCTTGACAACTAGGTTTCGATAACACTTTTGCACAGGTGGTGCTGAACAAAGCTCCGCCCCGAGTTCCCTGATACCGGACGTTACTCCGACACTATCGCGTATAGCCGCCGCCGCCACGCCTGAGCCGCAGCGATACCCGTCTCGTCAGCCCAGGAAAATGAATCGTACCCGAGTGTTTATTTGGCCCACCTAATACTAGGTGTGATATGCGCTGGGGCATCTTCAACGTCTAGTCCATCACTGCTGAATAAGGCAAGTCCAAATATAAGAAAATTCCCAAAAACAGGAAACCCCCAACAGTAAAATCCAGTATTTAGATTGAAGACCGAGAAAAACCCAGGATTTCGCCGGAATGTAGCTTCCGTTCCATCCCAAACGCCCACCTGAGAGCTATGCCTTTTTCTGATCCTCAATGTTGAACTGCCGAAAGTGCCTATGCTTTGTTCTTCTAAACCATTCTTCCCAAAACGTGTTAGGCGCTACGTACTTTTTGTTTTGGACTATCTAGCCCACCCCTTTTTAAACACCCGCTGTAGTAACCTAATTGATCCCAAAACGAGATTCAACACCCCCTCGTCAGTTATTCCCATTGGCTCAATCGAAGCAATAAAAAATTGCGCCACCAAATAACGGCTTTTTGTGTATGTAACGTATTTAGCCCTTTATTTTCTTTTCTTTTCTTTTTTCCTGCTGTTGTTGGTTCCAGTTGCCGAGATTGCCAGCCCCAGCCCCAAGATTCTCCGTCCCATACTGTACCTAAATCAATGTAAATGTACAATCCCTGCTCAATTTCTTGATAAACGGTTGATTATTTTCATTTTCGTTTTCGTTTCTTTCTTGCAGGGCTGACTGTGACTGGGGCCGTTTTTAGTACTTCGTAAAAGCGACCCCGCTTTTTATTTCTTTGCCCATAGTACTTGTAGTAAATAGGTTAAAGAAAAAGACGAAGGATCTCCTGTACTTACTAGAGCAGGCAACCCAACAAGAAAGGAATAACAAAAAAAGGTACCAAAAAGGGGAATAATATTGTCAAGTGAATCAAACAAAATAAGAAAAGGTCAGGTGCCAAGCACAAGGCAGGCGCCTTCTCAGCCATTCAGCCACCGGCCACGCGTTTTGGCCAGCTGAACGAGATGAGAAAAACAATAACGGCGTGAGACTCAGAGATCAAAAGACCTAGAGACAATTCAATGCAGTATTAGCTATAGGTAGCTAGTAGCAATAGCGACATGTAGTTACTCCTGCTGCTAGTGCCGCAACAGACCATATTCCGAACAGGCGAATCAGAGGCTCTGCAGCAAACCGTACGGTAGCTACTCCGCACCAGAGAGACAAGAAACGGAAACGGTGCGGAGTAACAGTACTTGCAGGTAGTAGTAGTATCAAGAGATTTTGACAGCTTGTATAGTAGTAGTAGTAGTAGTAGTAGTAGATCTGTCTGTCTGTATTTTGCTGCTAGGTACTGCCTAGGTGGTATCAAGATTCTTGTATATACTCCGTAGTAAAATGCAACACATGGGATTCTTTGCCTGCATGTAAAAAAACAAAAGATCCCTCCCCAGGCTTATGCTAAGACAAAAAAGAAAAATAGTAATAACAAGTCACGGATAAAAACAACAAAAGCCCTTTTTCGTAAGATTCATTCGGAAGTATAGCCGCTCTAATGGTATGTCGGCAGATGTAGGTTGAAACTTTGACGGATCCAGCGCCAAAGCTGTTTGGCTAGCTTGCGCAGGACCCCATGGTACAGTACAGTATATGTTGGTATTTCAGTAAAGAGAGAGAGAGAGAGAGAGAGAGGTAGGGGTGCGGCCGGCGCGGGTTTAGTCATAAAGGGGGGTGGAGGGGGGCGTAGATGACTGTAGTATGCGTGTACGAGAGTATTGGTTGGTGATAAAGCTGTCCCGCGGGTGCGAATTTGGGGGCTGGTCGCCGAGCTCCTCTCTAGTGTTGCTTTTCTGGCTACTCTCGCCGGCGAATCTCCTTCCGCTTCGCTTGCAAGGATGTCTTGCAAGTAGGGCATTCGTAGCCATGGCGGCTGATGTAGATTCGCTTCAGGCACTTGGTGCAGCGCCACCAGGTGATGGAGGCATTGCGGCCCTCGAACCAGTCTTCCTTTGCCGCCACGCCGCGCTTTTCAATGTCCTCTTTGTGAAAGTCCCTCAGGTGGTCGCGAAAGTGGTCGCGGCGATGAAAGGGATCGCGCCGCCGGCCGCAGCGGGCGTAATCGCAGTGATACGCTTCCTTTTGGGAGGCCGGCGCATGCTTGTGCTTGTAGTGGCGGTCGAGATCGGCGCGACGCTTAAAAGGTTTCGCATCGCAGCCGGGATGTAAGCAACACACAGGATAATCGCGGCCATTGGAGGCAAACCTACGCTCAAAATGGTTAATCGTAAAGTGCGATTGGCGGTTGGGCGGCACACGAAGCAACTTACGTTAGTGAGTCTGTTGGTGAAGCCACTTCTTGGCTAGCCGTGGCATCTGGGCTGCTATAGGCCGACGTTGCAGGCGTGCTGCTGCTTGCATATGACGGGAAGCAAGATAAGCTGGGGGCCGGCGAGGTCTGCTGTGAGAAGAACGAGTCCGTAGACACCGGCGATGCGGGGGAGCTCGCCTCCGAACAGCCCTCTGAGCCTCCATACGAAGACAGCGGCTGTGAGTGTGAATCGCAGATTTCAGAACCATCTGCCATGGAGCTGTAGTCGTTTACGCCGTAGGAGAACCAGTCGCTGTATGGCAGGTTCTCTTCGCACAGAGGAGCCGCTCCATAAATCTGGCACTCATCATACAACTGAGCTTCGCTGAAGAGCTGGTATAAGCTGGATTGCATCTCCTCGCTCATGGTGCTCGCGTTGGGGGGAGTCATTCCCTGAAGCTTCTTTATGATAAGCAATTGCTCGCGCAAGTCGAGCAAAACCGAATATATATATGTATAGAGAGAGAGGTATAAGCGTAGTGGTAGGTATGCGCGTTGCTCAGTATTGCCAATTGGATCAAAATTGGTCAACCAGCGTCACCTTTGATGTAGAGGGAGGACAAGAGAGAGGAAGAGGATGATTGTGATGATCAAGGCAGTGGGGATGGAGTGATATAAGAAAAGATGCTTCAAGACAACAGAGCGTCAAGACGAGGGCAGTCGAAAGCTTATGAGTCCACAGCTCCCAAGGGACGATACATGCCCAAGTATATATGCGTGGCTTGTCAATCCCAGATTTGACAGGGGGGAGGGTCGTGTATATTTGCACCCAGTACTAGAGCAACAGATAACGAACCGTCTCTGGAGCTTGCATGTACTCTCGTACAGTACTTGTCCGGCGCTGTAGATACACCACCCCATCGTTATGGTATGGCCCGGGCTTCTAGAAGAGATGTTAGATTTAGCGCGGATAGGATCCGGCAGGGCGGAAGTGCAATGGTGGGGACTCCTCAGAAAGTGCTCTGAGGGTGACGTAGAACTGGACGCTAAGCGTTATGCAGCATAAACCCTATGCAGAGGGGCGTCACAGTGGTTGAGGGCATCGTATCGTATACATGCCAAGTTCGGAGGCACTACTGGCCACCCGTGGCCCAGAGCCGTAGACGGGTAGAGACCGGGGCATGGCAACGTGCGGAAGGCTAGAGCTCTGTGGAGAGGGTTTGGGGGCCCCATTCGCATGGGCTTCTGGCCTCTCTGTTGCTTTCTTCCTCGAGTCTTCTGCGCCGTTGTTGTTTGCTACTCTGCCGCCGTATGCCTTTTCGGGAGTCGACTGAATTGGCCAATCGAGGTTGAGGAACGCGAGCAGAACCTAGCGCTGCCGAATCTGCCGAAACCGACAATTTGCGATGACCACAGCGTATCTCGATTGTCGTGACCTTTAGCGCCGAGTCTTCATGTACCTCGCGCTCCACCGACTGAATAACAGGATGCTGAATTGTAAGATACCCATGGCATCTGGTCGGGGAAGATTTTTTTGATATTGATTTAAGTGAGTGGGGGATTTTCGGGACCCCTAACGCAAAGAATTGCCATGCCAAGGGACTTGATACAGGCAATTACGAGCACTACTACTACTAAGTAGGTAGTCATGGTAAGTACAAGCTTTGGGCCCGGGTTCGCGTAAAAGGGCCACTCACTAACAAGAGGTAAATGATATGGAAACATGTGGCTACCAGGTTCAGCCGCACAAGCTGTCAAAGGAAAATTTGCTGGAGCTAGACAAGCTAGTATCGCGGATGACACTCTTTTGAGAAGGCATCCCGCCCACAAGGCTTTGGTTGACCCGATGGCCGAGATTTTGGCTGAAGATGCCACCACTAGGGGGGGAAAAAAGCCATCGTTGTCGACTGGTAGTGGCTTGCCATCACCACATGTCCTGCCGCCGAGCTTCGGGTTTTGGGTGCCACGTTCTTCTTTATAACGTCTGTCTCTCGATGTCAATATCAATATCAAAGCCGGCAAGGGTCTCACGAAAAGGTTCTCTTTCAGGCCCTATATCTTTGGTGATGAGTGATCGAATACAGCCCATACAGCCCATACAGCCCATACAGCCCATACAGCCCATAGTTACAGCATCAAACAGCCTGCTGCAAGGCCGGTACAGATGCTGTAGACACCGCCCAAAAGATCAGTTGCCCGTCTTAGAGCACTGGCTGCTATCTGCCGAGTCGGCCAGACTATTGCGAAGTTGTAAAATCCCTATAAAAGACGAGAAGCCGTTTCGGGTAGTAAGCTATCTCCTGGTAGGGATTAGCATCTTGGCAATTTTCGCTAGTTGCTAGCATCGTGGCCCCTCTTACCTGGTCCCCTCCCCCCACCTTACGTGCATAGGTGTGGGTGTAGTGCAGCGAATCCCATATCCCATATCCCAGACGTCCAGCACGGGAGCCCGACTATGGGCCTCAAGGTGTGTGTCCTCATGTACGTCGGCAATAGATATCGCAGCCAATAGCGAACCGACAGCGAGCTAGTGACGCCTCTATTCCCGGAGAGGGAACGACCACGGAGGGTGTCAGTCCAAGTACTGGTAGCAGCAGCGGCGTCCACTGAACAGACAAGTCGTCGTTGTCAATCTCTCACAAAGCACCAAATAGCCTACACGATTTGCCTTATTGAGACGTCCAGAGTGTGTTGAACCAATGGCCGTGTTTACACACGTAAAAGGGAAAACCAAATAAACCGAATCCCCGTCGGGTCATTCCAAAAACTCCTAGTCCTGCCACCAGGTGGCTGATGTGCTCAAAACTCTACAGATGTCAGTATCGTGAGCTCTCTGAGGACTCAAGCAACTCAACTGAATAGATTCAGCGAGCCCGCTTTAACACTATTTCGTCGAGCACTGATACCCTTCCTTTTCTCTTCTAGACTGCAGCCACGATCGAGATCACAACCTCTTTCTGGCCGCGTTCCATAGAATAGAGAGAGGTCTGGTCTGTATTCGTGTAAGCGTACCTGGTCGGGCGTCCTCAGAGGTGAGACCTGGCGCGTGCTCCGTATGGCTGAATTTTCTCGTCCTGCGCCCCATCCAGCTCATACTAGGGCCTACCCTTAACACCTTTAGCGATAACCCAGAGGATCTGCTGGGTTATGCAAGGGAATGGACAAACAGACAGGCCATGTCTTCCTGCTCCACTTGCGGGTTTACAGCGTAGTGTACGGACATTTCTGAGTATCAAAGCACCGCGCGGCACTGATAGAGAGGCAAGGTGCGGCTTCAGATGATCGTCGACCAGGACCGACCTTGGTCCCCGTCGCATGTGCTGAAACCTAGGAGATCGCCATGCAGAGCGCTGCGTTACAGGGCCCGTCCTTCTCTCCTAGTTCGCTCCGAAACAGCCCTAGGAGAGGCACGAGGGAAGATTATCCGCCATTGGTGATGATGGGGCCTGGGCGCGCCGCAACCACCGCCTGTGCGTGCTGTATGTAGCAGAGCAGTCATATGCACCTAGCCTCATTCCATCAGCATCTTATCAGCGGCCAGAGATGGGGGATCATGCACCCTCCTCCTACTGTACCAGCGACACTTGCACGGGCAGAGCGTGCTGACGGGCTGTCCAACTCCACAAGCAACAGCGCCTCCCCTCTGCCCGTTTAGCCTTTCCTCCCGTCCACAGGCATTCAATACCACGGCAAGCCCAAAGCTGATGCGGCCATCCCAGTCCAGAATCCGTTGAGAAAGTATAACCAGGGCCCTCGATAGTGTGCTAATTGCGATATCCCATCCCAGGGCAGAAGAGTAATAGCCAGGCGCCGCCGGAAGAACTAACGCGCGATGTGAGTGATACGGCAACAGCTTTTTTCCACTCATCCCACCCGATGATGGGGCATCGTCGCAAACTCTTACTTCTGGACCGCAATCTGTGCCAATAACATGGGCACGGGATGATGTCAAACAACCTTGAGGGTGAAAAAAAAAAAAAAAAGAATAAAAATCTTAGAGCCTCTGAGCCATCTGACTAGAGGCGGTCAACAAAAACTGTAATAAACACACACGTAAGAAACACCAAGAATGAGATCAACGCCCCGGTTGTTCTAGAAGCTCTCAAGCCTCCAAGCAAAAAAGGGTAAAGGGGGAAAATTAACAAAGAGAAGAAAGAAAATTTTTCATCGTGGAAGAGAGAAAAATCAGGGCAAGGGAGTAGTGGTAGTAAAAGTGCCGGGGTGTTCTTGCCTTAACCGTGTCGTAGTCTTACGAGAAAACGTGGGAAAGAGAAGCTTCCGCGTCTTAGTCCTGCCTTAATCTCGGGCTAGAAGCATTTCGATGACGGCAATTGCTCTTGCCGACTCACTGTGAATCGTGCTGCAACCAATAGATCTCTTGGGAAGACACACTTGGGTAGGGGCCCCTGATGGAGATTGATGAAGACTAAATTAATATCGCAATAAAAAAAAAACCTAACGAATTATTTTGCAGTAATAAATTGACAAGAAAAGCAAAGGAAAAAATAAATTTCCGTCTACATACTACACACAGACTACTAATAGGGCCGAAGGCACGATGACGTGTGGCGTCGTGGGTAAAAAGGAACATGAGCCCTGGATGGGCGAGACTAACCCCCTGGCTTGCATCCATGGATTGCTTCTAGAAAGCCTTTTAGCTCTATCATCTCTCATCTGTCTTCAGGCTAAATGCAAGCCGTAGATTAATAGTCTCCGGCTGAAAGCAAAACCTTGGGAGAGAGACATGCAAGAGCCCCCAAAGTTGAAAGCACTATACTGTATCATATCTCGCCCTGCATATGACCCCCAACCAAGGCCACCAACCCATCGGGCATGACCATCGTCATTTGCATCTATCGCTTCCCATCGCAGGAGGATTGTTGTCTCGTTGTTTGCCAAAACAGCCTAGATCGTTGTCTCTTTGTCTCCTTCGTCTTCGTTCTCGTTGCCGTCCTCGCTCCCGTCCTCGCTGCCCCCAACCAGTGCCGCGTCCCGGCCAGGCTTCCACCTCATCCGGTCCCTCGCCACGGGCACGTCGCCAAAGACCTGGACCATTGTGATCCAGTGCATGCAGTGCTGCAGCAGGTCGTTGTCGCGCTCCATCTTGGCCTCGTACGCCTTGACCAGGTCCTTCAGAACCCCCACCTCCTTGTTGAGGTCCTTGATCTTCTGCTCCAGCTCTTCCATAAACTCATACTGCGCGTCTTGCTCTTGGCGGAGCACGCCCAGCTCGCCGGTGGTGGTCCAGCCAATCTTGGTTCTGGTCTGGTTGCGCGTGAGGTGACACTGCTTGTTACTAAAGAGCTGCGTAAAGGTGTTGGCAACCTTGTTGAAGACGCCGGACTGGACGTCGACGTTGCCGGGGTCGGTGATGGGGGCATCCTTCTCATCCGTGCCCAGAGATGACTTTTGCTCTCCAGTGTCGGTGGACTGTTGCGTTTGCGGCTTCTCGTACCAAGACACCCACTCCTCGTTGGCACTCATCTTTCCTTGCTTTTTGCACTCTTTAGTTGTCGTAAAAGTCCTAGTCTTGGATATATAAGCCATCGTGGAATCCCCTTGTGATGGTCTTGTGGTCACTTACTGTAAACTAGGAGATTGACTGCTCGTGGATGAGCTTTGAGAGTATCTTATGGGTGCAAATATGTCGTGTTGTAACTGCAGAGTAGAGTTTGTGTTAGTTATCACAATATCAAACAAGCAGGCAGGCAGGCATACGCATTGCGAACGCATTACGAACGCATTGCAAACGAGTTCATTCACCGCTCACCTGCTTCATCCGATCTCTCATAATCAGCTACCGCTCCATCTTCTCGCTGAATCACTGCCATGCCCGCCTCAACAAGCGGAATCTTGCGACTCCTCAGTTCCACAACACCCGCATGTCACATCCGTTTGTACAGCAGGTACAATGCGCTTGTTCGCGTCTCTCAACCCATCGTGCTTCTCAACGCACGCAAGTTCCCACTCCTTCCAGCCTCCCACGCGCCAAGAATCTCTCCCAAAAAGTCTGTCTGCAGGAGAAACAGAGATCTCACATTCAATGTACAGTTGGCCCATAGAATAAACATTATCAAGCGAGTGAGATGATACTACTACTAGCATCATTCAGATCTTCGTGATTTAGCTTGCCCCCCCTCCCCCCTCTTTCCCCCCCCGGCAAGCAATATGTACCTGCATGTTAGTAGACGGGCATGGGGAGAATGGAGCGTGTGTACTGAGTCGGGTAAGATCGAGCTGCAGTGCAGTCTAAGTAAACGTAAGGCGAGACAGCTTGACGGCGGCGCACCCCACAGAGATCGCGACTGTTAGCAGGGTACAAGTTGCTGTCTGTATAATTCACTGATGCCTTCAACTCTCTGTCTCCAAAATAGTGAAAAGTGCAAGTTAAAGGACCAAAGTACTTCAATCAATCCTCATTGCTCAGTTGAATCCTTCCACTGTAACGTACCCAGCGAGTTCCCTGCTAACAACTGCGGTCCCTGTAGGGGTGTAGTTCACAACGTAGGGCTGGATCTGCACGCCTACCGCATAGGAGTGTCTGTACATAAAGCATAAAGACAGCAGCAGTACGTAGCAGCATGTACCGTTACTGCCAAATGTCAGTATGATAGTACATCCTCGCAGAGTCGCAGAGTCGCAGAGTGCGGAAGTTGCCGGTGGTGGCCCCCCGGATAATTCGCGAGTCATGGCTTGACATGATGTAGCATCCGCCACCTGCCCCCATGCAACCACGCGCATTTGTGACAGTTGATGGTAAAACTGCAAGTACGTTGACTCGAGAAGTTTTTGTGGGGATAAATCTTGTTTCCTTTTGTTTTATGTGGAACGGATATTCCCGAGAGTTTTCGACGCGATCGATCAGCACATTGCGATCAACACCTTGCTCAATGACGTCTCCTTCAGCCCAACCTTGTTGTTATCATGGCAACCCTAGAGCAACGGGATCAAATTAGGAAATCCTTTCGTAGTTTAGAGAGTTTGCTTGTGGCGGTAAGTTCCCGTAAGTTGAGCAGTTTGTGGGAAGTTAATTGTTACCTCGGTCTTATAAGGAACGGACATCCCCGATTGCAATTTTTCCATCACTTATCAACATCTGGCTCCATGACGTCTCTTTAAACCAACCTTGCCATGTCAGACAAATGCATTGCTGCAGCAACCCCAAATACCACGATAAATGCAAAGTACTTTCCAAGCTCACAATGTATCTTTATGGGCGGCAAGATCCATTTAGTTAAGCGGGCTGTGTGAAGTTGGTTGTGCCTCGCCAAGGCCTGCATGTTCCTTCTTGGGGCTTGGCTTTGTCCCTAAACAGTTCAGCTGTACCTAGGTAGTTCCCAGTTCTTAATGACAACAAGCGGGTTTACTCACTTAAGAGGTATGCATCTTGGCGAAGCTGTTTGGTTCTGTAGGTCCACTTATTGTGTCATTTCAGATAGCATCTCAGCAACAACAGCGACAACCACACTCGCCCATTCAGTATCATTCTGAGGCAAATATAAGAGAGACAAGAAAATGGCAAACAAATTTTCGACATGAAATTTTCTTGCCTCGAAAAGAAAGAGGTACGCCGCCTGATATAGATTATTCTGGCACTAGTCATTCCCTCCATTTGAGAAACCCAATCGTGGTAGTGCAGACTCGCAGCTACGATAATCATCTCTGAAAACTCCCATAAAGACAAAGAAATTAAAAATAAAGTCCAGTCATAGACAAGGCACAGATGACAAGAGCGAAGTCATAAGTGATAGTCCCAGCCTAGCCCGTGCATCCCAGATTCAAAAGCCAACAATTGACTAAATGTCATCTTCAAGAAATTTGTAAGCAAATTTGAAATCAGCCTTTCTTCGGTTCATCCTATAGTGGTGTAGAAGTTAGTAAGGGAGATTATATAACGCTGTTTACATAATGGCGGCGATCATCTTACCATGTGCTCTCGTAGTCAAAGAACCGGTAGGTGCCTTGCTCGAATTCCTCCGTAATATTTTTGGGCTCTTCGTGCCGTTGGAACCATGTTTGGTACTGCTTATGGAACCGCCAGCTTTGATCTTTCAGTGCCTTGGCAGCCAAATACTGCTGTGCCGTTCCTTGCTTGTAGTAAAAAACGTAAAACAGAGTGTCGGGATCTATCCTCGAGTACAGTCGGGGGTCATCGAATATGGGCAGCGGCTGGGTGGGGAACCCAGAACCAGTCTGCGGCACAGGCATATCGGGACGGTATGTTCGCGGGACGTCGGCTTCAAAAGCGCTGGGGTAGCTCAGCTGGCTCGCCTTCATCAAGCTCAGGGTCGAAGGTGATAAGGGCTGATACGGGCGTTTTCGTGATGTCTCATACGACTCAACGAGGTCCTGTAGGGACGCAGGGAGGTGATAGATGGATTCCTCCTCGGTCTCTTCCGTAGGAGACTTGACACCATTGGTGGAGCCATTTGCTTGGACTGCTTTGTTTAGAAGGGATCAGATATTAGCCAGAGGATACAGAAAAAAAAACCACCCATAAGGCACTCTCAATGACAGCTTACCAGCTGATGACTCAGCAGGCGGTATATCAGATACCGCCGGCTGTTTTCCTGACGCTTTAGACTTCTTTGCCGCTTTCGTACTTGGCGTGGGCTCGGCGTTCTCTGCAGGTGCAGGAGGCGCGGGCGCGGGCGTGGAGGTAGATGCGGGGGCGACAATAGGTGTAGCTTGCTTGGGTTCGGGTGCCTGAGCCGGCTGAACAAACGAGACAGCCGGAGAATTCGTTGCGCTCGTCTTCAACTGCGCAGGCGGTAATGGCGAGATGCCGGCAGCAACCCCTGGTGGCGGCGGCAGAGGAGCAATGCCGACGTTGTTCTTGTCTGCGGCTGCGGCTGCGGCTGCGGCAGACGCATACTTGAGTCCCTCTCCAGCAGGCCTCGTGGGGATAGAGGCAGGCTTCATGGCAGGGCTACCGCTACCCCCACTACCTATTGTTGATAGCGGAGTATGCAGCGTTGCCAATGCCGGTAAGGGTGATTTGGACTGCGCGGATTTCGTTCGTGTTGACGTGGTGGAGTCGGAGTCTTTGGTTGCTTTCCTTGGTTTGACCGGCAGTTCGAGATCATGGGTATCGTCTTGTATAGACTGAGTATCCTGAGATGAGTTCTTCTCGTTATCCTGGTTCATGCCAAAGACACCTTCCTCCTCCTCAAGGTCTAGGTCGTCGTATATTTCATCGTCGTCCATGTAGTCCTCGTTCATGCCATCAGACACATAGTAGCGGATTTGTTCCTCGAGGAGGGTGACATCGTCGGTATCGATGCCTCCGTTCTCGAGCGTCCTTCGAATCAGCTCCAGTTTGCCCTGATGCCACTTGTGCCTCTCGATTATCCGGTCGATCTCGGCCATGCGGTTCTCCTGGACGATCTTGTTCTTCCCTTTCTTCATCGTAGCTTGTATAGACTCGTTTTCGGCTTCTAGCGACTCGATCTGCAGCTCCAGTTCATCAACCATGCTATTCAGGAAGTCACAGGCCTCGACTTTGGCCTGCTCTTTGGGATCTAGTTTCGCTGCGGCTGAGAGACCCGCTTGAGAGTATGCTTTCGTCTTCATGGCCTTTTCCACGGCCTTGAATTTTTCCATTTGCTAAAAGTCGGAGAAAAGGGTATATTAGCATGCGACTCTATACTAGGCATGCATCAATACCCAACGTTACTGGGGCCCACCAACCGTCTCAATCAGTTTGCGATGCTCCAATAAGGGAGCCTTGTCCTTGATGTCGTTGCTGGCGGCCCATGTCTTGATCTGGTCGCGCAGTCTTTGCAGCTTCTTGATTTCGCGCTTGAGGTTGTCTTCTTGCTTCTCTTTTTGAGCCGGGTTATTTGACTGCTCAATCTTTTCGTAGATAGCCTCGAACTCGGAGACACCTTCCGCCACCTTCTTGAAGCACTTGTCGACTTCTTGTTGTAGTTTCCTCGCCGCCATTTTGTCGGTAGAGGAGGGGAGAAAAGCCCAAACGGCGTCCTTTCCGGTTGTTCTTGTGAGATCCGGTCGCTAACAGAGGTGCTGGAGTTGGATGAAGTTTGCACAAAGGGCGCAATCAGAATTCGCAGGTGGCTTGATCCGTTTCCGTGGGGCAGCCTTTGTGACCGAAGGCTGGGGATGCAGGCGAGGCTCGGCGTCGACCACGTGATGGGCGCAGAGCTGTCATGCACAGCAAAACGAGGCGGCAGAGGTGGTCGTATCAGAATCAACACCAAGGCGCTGACCGGGGGTGTTTGTGGCGATATTCAGCAGGATCGAGCCTTTAAGGCGATGGACGTGCGAGATTGAAGTTGGTGAGGCCAGGTCGCGAGGCTGCACCGAGCTAACAGGAGCACGGTACTTGGTGCTGTGCGATGATTAACCGAGCGAGCGGGAAATTGTGCGTATCTCGATTATAAATATTCTAAAACTCGTAAAGTGCGAGAAATGCGTGATATATTCACAATTGAACTTTTCTTATTTCCGTTTGCTCAATTCAGATCAATTAATCGGTCTTAATTAGATGGCTCTGGCTATCAAAGGGTACTTTGGCAAGGTGGGATGTCTGATAAGTGGCTACTACGCCGGTCTCTCACATGACACAGACTTTGCATGCGCGATTCATAGCATTTTAAGATTGATTGAATAACCGTTCCCTTTGAGGCTGCCGGTCTCGGTACAGAGATCCCCTTTGTCTTGTTTGGTCTATTCTCTCTCTGAGTTTTAGTTTCAGTGGGCTGGCGGCAGGGCTGTTGGAACAAGGACTGTGTTTCTTCCCTTATCATCCCTAATTATCTCATTCCTAGTGGGACAAGTGCCGGCACCGGCTACGAGTTGCTCACAATGAAGGGTAGGCCAAACTTTACCCTCTATCGCCCCCCTTCTATGTTGCTATTGAAGGCTTTTTATATACACAATAAAGTATAATATTGTGGCAATTGGATCTAATATGGTCATCTTGATGAAGCAATTATTCAGCGTGTGCTATCTGCGTCGGTGACGGTAGAAAAGCAGTTGGTGTCGTCCATTGGCCGTGGAGTGTTGGTATTTGCGGCCGTCGCGCCGGGAGACACAGAAAAAGAAGCCGATTCATTAGCGAACAAGGTTGTCAAGATGAAACTCTGGGATGACGAAGACGGGGGTCGGGTAAGTGAAGCTTTTTGCCCAGGCTGTGAGACACCTGCTGATGGTTTGATTGGTGGCGATAGTGGAAAAGAAGTGTCATAGACATCGAGGGCGAAGTGCTCTGTGGTAAGAAACAAGAAGTATTTACTACAAAGACAAAAAAATAAAAAGCTTATGCGATAACCAGTATCCCAATTTACTCTGTTGGCAAAGACCAAAAAGGGCACCAAGCCCGACTTCCATGGCGCAGCAAACCCCGAAGAAGCAAGCCGGCTGTATCACTACTTTGTCCAGAAGGTAAAGGACCTCTACATAGAGGATCGAGTCAAGGACGGCAAATTTCAGGCCATGATGGAAGTTGCTCTTGTCAACGATGGGCCGGTATGTCATATTTCTCTGAGACTTTTTGATCACGCCAAAAGTGTGCTGATGCATTACACAGGTTACCTTGGAGCTCCAGGCTGGTGCTCCCGTGTCCGAGCGATAGAGGTTGAGTGACACAGACGCTGAGAATACGATGTGGCGCATAGAGCGAATAGAACTGGTGCAATTGATGTATAGAAACAGCCATAGACTTTGCACTTCAACATCCCCGGTCTCCAATAAGCTTCCTTCCGGTACTCATTTTGCTGGCGGTGCTTGTCTGAGTACTGGCAAGGGACGACTGGAGGACACTTGCGATATATTTTTAGTTTAGAGCAAAAACCAACGAGAAAGAAAAAGCCCGTAATCAGACTGTTGTCATTAACATGGTGCTATGTTATCATCTTCAGAACAATTTGTGTTACTGAATGGCATGCATGCGTGAACCGATGCTGACTTATCATCAACGCCTGATATCGCCAAATGTTACTACAGGGAGCCACTCTGCTCACTCAGAGAGGAGATCAAGGTGCCATTCTACCTTACCAAGCTTACGCATGCTTGTAGACATGCAATGCGATGCTGTAGGATCAGGGTGAAATACTCCGTAGCATTGATGTTGCAAATAGGTGGCGCCAAATACGGCACTGCACGCAAGGCATACATGATGTGTACATGCACCCCAACGCAAATGCGTGACAGCGTTCACCATGCGCTGCGGCCCAGCGCTATCTGCTAGAAACTTCTACAGCGCCGGGGGGGCTGGCCACTAACGGCCCTGAAGCGGGACCCACTGCCGAGCTCAAGTGCTTGCAATCTCCAAAAAAAGAACAAAGAATGGAGGGGCAAATTTGCCGATGGAGGGGCAGCCATGGAGATACTGATGTCGGCTGGAATCGAATGTTGCGAATGATCAAGTTGGGCTGAGAAGCTCGGCATCAGCCCAAGCACAGCCGCCTGGATGAATTGATGGCTTGAATGCTCCAATTCCATTTTGCTCCGTAGTACCAAAGATTGACATCCGTTCCTACCTGGAAAAGCCAGTAGCCGTCACTCTTTCATCCGCCTAGGCATCCAGCATCAGGTCTTGATTAGGTCATTCACAGCTAACAGCTGCTGCGTAACAGCTCTCGACTGCCTCTCCTCCTCATTCCATCTGACTCCTCCTCTTTTTAATTTTCTCTATATTCCTTCTTCTCTCTAATCTCCCTCAACTCTCTTTGTCTCTGTCACCCCCCATTCTCCAGCTCAGATACAGAAAGTCAAAGCTTTGGCTCTCTATCGCTAGCTTGACCCCGCATCACTGTATCTAGAGAACCAGAAGGAATCTTCGCAGCCTTCTTTGGGCCAGGCACGACTCGCCATCTTTTAGGCATCGCAAACTCCTCCCTCCACTTACCTCTTCTCCATTACCTCTTCGCTATCGTCTAGATAACCAATTGGCCCTCTTTGCCACCCATCGCTCTCCCGCCGACTTATTCTCTGTCTTCCTTCTCCACGACATCACCATCATGGCTTCTGAAACCGAGACCAAGGCCACACGGCCGCGCGTCTTCTTCGACATCACTCTGGGTGGCAAGCCTCTTGGCCGCATCAACATGGAGCTGTACTCGGACCTGGTCCCCAAGACAGTCGAGAACTTCCGTGCTCTTTGCACTGGCGAAAAGGGCCTGGGCAAGTCTGGCAAGCCTCTGCACTACAAGGGCTCTTCTTTCCACCGAGTGATCAAGCAGTTTATGATTCAGGTCCGTACATGTTTATGATCAGGCGAAACAAATTCGAGTGCTGACATTGGTCAATACAGGGCGGTGATTTCACAGCTGGAGACGGCACTGGCGGCGAGTCCATCTACGGAGCCAAGTTCGAGGACGAGGCCTTCCCCAAGAAGCACGAGAAGCCATTCCTTCTGTCAATGGCAAACGCTGGCCCCAGTATGTCATACTCTCTTAAACCTCTTTAAACCTCTCCCCTAAAATGCGGCTAACTCGTGCATGCTTTTAGACACCAACGGCTCTCAATTCTTCATCACCACCGTCCCCACGCCGCATCTGGATGGTAAGCACGTGGTCTTTGGCGAAGTCCTCAACGGCAAATCCGTCGTCCGCCAGATCGAAAACGTCCGCACCGAGGCCGGCGACCGACCCTCGAAAGACGCCGTCATCGCCGACTGTGGCGAGCTCTCCGGAGACGAAGCCCTCAGCGCTGATGTCAAGCAGCCTGATGCCCTCGGCGACCCCCACGAAGACTTCCCCGAGGACTGCTCTTCGCCTCCTGACGCCCCGACCACCTACAAGATTGCCTCCGACTGCAAAGATTTCGGTAACAAGGCTTTCAAGGCAGGTAACCTTACCCTTGGTCTCGAAAAGTACGAAAAGGGTCTGCGATACATCAACGAGGAGCCGGAGCTGGATGGCTGGCCTGAAGGCAAGGTCCAGCTCGATGCCCTGCGCTTCTCTCTCAACAACAACTCTGCTCTCCTGCACATAAAGCTGGAGGCCTGGGCCGATGCTGTCCGCAGCGCCACCGCCGCTCTCGCCGTCAACGGCATCGCCCCTGCAGACCGTGCAAAGGCTTTCTACCGACGTGGCTTCGCCAACGTGCGCCAAAAAGACGAGGAAGAGGCCCTAAGAGACCTTGAAGAGGCGCACAAGCTGGCCCCCACTGACTCTGCCATCATTAATGAGCTGAATACCGTACGATCAAAGGCCGCTGCTCGGGCAGCCAAAGAGAAGGCTGCGTATAAGAAGTTTTTTCAGTAACTAAAAGACGAAGAGGTGTAATATAAGATTGAAATGAAAAAAAAAATCAACAAGTCAAGGAAATAACGGAAGCTTGCAAGATGTTGCGCAGAGAGGGAAATGTCCCGAAAGTTTTATTTAAGCATGGGAGGCGTAAAGGTTAGACGAATCCGGCACGGATTAGTGGAAGGGGAAGATACCACAATACTTGAGTCAAGAAAAAATAGTTTAATAAAAAGCAATAAAAACTGTCTCAATAAGCAATAAAGCACACGTATATATGCAACATTCATCACTGCATATGGATGATGAAGCAAGCCCCTATTCCAATTATCAGCGAGAAGATGAAAGTGATTGTAGTGATTGCTCATGCAAATATCCTTTTAATTAAAAAAAAAAAAAAAAAAGAGGGAACAAAGAAGCAACAACACAAGAGCAACAAAAACTGTATTAATAAAAGTACTCAAGCTGTATTGCTCATCTAACAAATGCTCCCGTTTCATCACATAACTATTAACATACTCACGCACAAACACATACTTATTTGTAACAAGGAAAAGAAAGGAGAAATAAAGAAAGTTATTCAGAGAAAGAGAGACATCAAGAGAGACAGAGTAAGCAAAAAGGAAAGCAAGAAATACAATAACAGCGAGAGTCATATGTGAGACCAAAGAAATGGTATTTCTCCTTTGTTTTTTTCTTCTGCTTTCCCTCCCTAACCTAACCTATACATCTATATATATACATCTACTCATGCCGCACATTATTATGAATGACAATGCAACAAGTGATGAATAACATAACAACTTTCTCTTCCCTTCCCTCCCTTCCACCGCTCAACTACACAACTCAGGGGGAATATAGAAAAAAAGAAAGAAGTAGGTGGAAGGGAAAAACAACAGAAAAGAGAATAGGGGGTTTT